>NC_059125.1:23381729-23683729 GCF_020740685.1 Jaculus jaculus
CAACTATGATAATATTAGGATCTGGGATGGAGTAAGCAATAATGATGCAGGTATTAATTCCCTTAGTAAACCAGGGAAGTGTCCTGAGATATGGTAAATGCCAGCATAAGAGATGACACAATTCTCAAAATGAAGGAGATAACCTGAAAGTAGTGGCAGAATATACTTACTCTCCAAGATTCCTGAGATAGGGGAGCATAAATAGTACAGCATGAGGAGTATCACAGTAGCTAGGGATTTTCTTTTAAATTTTGTTTATTTCTATTAATTTATTTGAGAACAACAGACAGAGAGAGAAAGAGGGAGAGAGAGAGAGAGGGAAAGAAAACGGGTGCACCAGGACCTCCAGCCACTGGAAACGAACTCCAGATGCATGTGCCACTTTGTACATCTGGCTTATATGGGTCCTAAGGCATTGAACCTCAAAACAGGCTCCTTAGGCTTCACAGGCAAGCACTTAACAACTCAGCCATCTCTCCAGCTGGTGGCTAGGGTTTTTAAGGAGCTCACACAGCTATAAAATAAAGCAGGAAACTTAATTGAATATTCATGTTCTGTGAGGTGAGTGACAATTTAGGGGAAATTTTACAGATTCAAGGGCTCGGAGAATAGTCTTTTGGAGTTATAGGCTAAGTAAAAAGGAAATCTCTTGGGAAAATAAAACATTGTGATCATGTATGTCTTGAGGCAAATAGACAACAGGAAGGATTTACAATTTGGACTGTGACAAATAATTATAACTGCTTTTAATTTTATTGATCTGAGAATGAAAGAGACAGATGCAGAGAGAGATAATGGACATGTCAGGGCCTTCAGCCGCTGCAAACCTTGTGCATCTGCCTTCCATGGGTCCTGAGGAACTGAACATGGGTCCTTTGGCATTTCAGGCAAGCACTTTAACTGCTAAGCCATCTCTCCAGACCATGAATTATAATTCTAGCCAGGCATGGTGGCACATGCCTTTAAGCCCAGCACTTGGGAGGCAGAGGTAAGAGGATCACTGAGTTGAAGGCCACCCTGAGACTATTCCAGGTCAGCATGGATGCGAGTGAGACCAAAACTAAAAAAAAAAAAAAAAAAAAGAGCTAATTCTAATGCTATTAAACATGTTGTGATTCACTATACTAGAAAATTTCTAAAAATGTTGTTCTTATGAATTAATGATATAAGGGAAGAGGTCATGTGCTAATGACAGTTTCTGAAAATTTTCACTAGGTTCACTAGGATATGGTTCCAGGTTTTAGCAGTTTACTCTTATTTATTTACTTATTTATTTTTGTTGACAACTTCTATACTTACAGACAATAAACCATGATATTTTCCTCCCCCACTTTCCCCTTCACTACTCTGCTTTGGAACTTACAAAATCTTTATTTTTCATTTTATGTGTATGTATCTTCAATATATTTCAGATGTAAATTGTTATTTGTTGCTCTGAGAGTTGGATGCTATATTAAGGTGTATTTTAAAGAGGAAAATATCTAGCATTCTTTGTCAAAACATTGAATAAATAACTAAGGAATAATAGTTCATCAAATATTCTCTGTATACAAGATATGGTCTGTGGCAGCTAGATTTGTCATTAATTTGACCAGATCAGGAATGCAGTGAGAGATGTGTTTCTTGGCTTGGCCTGTGAGGATCTTGACAAAAATACTTTATAGTGTGACAATAGGTTTACATGTTTAACACAATATACTTCCTTTATTATTCTAGGAGTCCTTAGTATAGAACTAGATAAAAATAAGACCACACTTTGGACAGACTGTGTGAAAGGTCATTTGATAATGAAGGGCTTAGATTTGTTAATACCAACATTGTTTTCCTATTTGTGTGATATGTGTAAGGACTTATCATTTAGGGTTGAAAGCATAAAGTAGTCCCTGTTCACTTACGAAGTTTAATGTAAGGAATATCTTGCCCAACAATATCTAGGAGATTGTAATATCAAAGGAGAAAGAGCCAAATGATCATCATGATGTCTCCAGTGAAGCTTCCTATATAGCAGAAAGCATTAAAAAGCAACATAGAAACAATGGTGTAAGACCTAGGAATAGAGTTATAGAAATTATACAATAGAGAAACCTATAGAGAATACATTACCCTATTTCAGACTCACAAAAGTAAATGATGATAAAGATCATAAGGTAAATAATTCATTAGTGTGATATTTACATTAAAGGAATCTGTCTTTGTAAAACTGGGTAAGGGGGCATTTATATTCTCTTTAATGAAACTTCCTTAAGCACATAAATAATCAGAATTTTCCTCTATTAATTTTATGATACAGTCCCAGTACCAAATGAAACCCAAGGCTTCTTGCATTGGAAAAACTATACTTTGAAAACAAAAATCTGAATTAAATAATTGATTAAATAATGGGCTTATTGTTATAGTTCATTTATATTCTGGACTAAACATCTTATCACATTGCAGCCTGGACATGATTCATAGTAGTTGGCCAATATGTGGCAGAGTTTTGAAGCTACCATTTAATTTCTATCCTCAAATCAAAACAATGAAAAATAAGTGCAAACTCTCTTTTGCAGGACATTGAGATTCAGAGATTTAGTGTAATTTACTCAAATTTCTGTAGTTCAGAATACACATTTGAGTTTTTCAATACAGAAAGACTTCAGTGTCCTCATCTTTATTGATACTCAGGCCACAAATGGGCTTTAGGAGATTATAAAATATAATTTTTATGAGATATATTATAAAATAGATGAAAGTGATGTTAGGATTGATTGCATAAATTAGTGAATTTTACGTTTTATGTACTGAGATCCCTATAGCATGAACTGCCTTACTCTGTGTCTCTAGATACAATTTGGACTCCTCCAGACTAGGATTACCATAAAATGGTTATTTTATTTCATCCAGTTAATGCAATAACCATTACAGTTTCAGGTTGTCCTGCCAAGTTCATGTGCAGGAAATTTAATTTCAATTGACAGGTGGAAAATTTAAGAGACTATTAGGTCCTTAGGACTCATCAATCATGGATGAACAATTAATGTCATCATTGAAATTGTATGTTGCTAAAAAGCATGTTTGGTCCCCTCTTGCTTATTCTCAGTATATGATGTTTTCTGCCATATAACAGAAAAAAATATCCATCAGATATAATCCACTGAACTTCCCACCTTCCAGAACTATGAGATGAATGAACTCCTATTGAACTTGTATTATTTATAAATTAATTAGTTGTTATTATGTTATAACAGTTTAATATGTGCTAAGATTTATATATATATATATATATATATATATATATATATATATATAGATATAGATATAGATATATATAATTTTATGTATGAAAACTATAAAGAACAAAGAGAAAAAAAGTTATTCAAATTCTGAGGGAAAATTGAGAGCTCGAACCTAAAATCCTACCTAAGAATATCTTAACCACTTATTCAATGGCTACTTTAAATCTATATCATGTATTTATTGGTTAAAAAAAAAAACACTAAGTTGGAAAATTCAAATGTGACAAAAGGAGCAGTCTATTTCTTGGGTGGGGTTCTGCAGGTATACATTATTTCTTGAATGTGTTACAAGTATATAAGTATCTCTAATACTTTATTCTGAGTATTTATTGGGGTCAGTTGTCTTTTGTTAATGTTTAAATGCATTGGTTATCTTAGAGAATTGTTTCTTTCTTAAGGTCCAGAGAGATAAAGTTTGAATTGCTTCTGTGATCACTGATGATTGTATATGAATTTGCATATGACTAAGATTCTATATCATAAAGACATGATCAATAAATATGCTTAGTTTTTATTTCTTTCAGAAAAAAGCTAAGGACAAAAGCATAAAGATAATAAAGGGACTTTACAACATTTAAATGTACTATATAAAAATAAGAATATGAACCTAATAGAATAACTATATGCCATAACCTTATTTTGGGGAAATGATTATATATTCTTAATAATTTTGAGGTTGCCTTTTTGTTGCTAGAGCAAAACATCCAAACAAAAGCAGCTCATGGAAGAAAAGAGTTTATTTTGGCTTAGAGTTTCAGAAGATAGCTCCATGATGACAGAGAAAAGGATGACATGAGCAGAGGATAAACATACATGATTTTATGGGGGACACATAATTAAACAACCATATTCTGACCCTAGCCACCATAAACTGATAATCATGCATAATGTAAAATGTATTGAATTCAGTCTAACGTTAAAAGTCCCCACAATATTGTTCAAACATCCCCATAATACAAGGCCTCTTATCTGTGAGCTATAAAATTAAGAGAACATAATGGCACAAAATAAACACTCACATTATAAAATATGACACTTCAAGGAAAGACTGAATAAATGCAAGATCTACAACAAACAGGGCAAATATCAAATCCTGTAGCTCCAAGTCCAACATCTGTAAGCAGCCCAAGGAAAATCACAAGCTGGCAGCGCTCCTTGGCAGCCATCCCATAGTCCTGCCTGGGTTCTCCATGGCAAACTAGATTTTATCCTTATGGATCAATCAGGCCTTCACACAGGTATTACAACAAGCCTACTTCAAATTGAACAGTGGCCATTTCCAAACAACAAAATGTATTGCAATCCCAATAACCCTCTCTTTACTGAATTTGTTATATTCCCATAGTTTCAGGTGGGCTACAAAAATGTGTTAATCCAGGGAAAATAAATCCAATTTCGAAGTGCATTACATTCCTTCAACATTCAGTATCCTTACTTTGAAAAGTACCAGCACTCTTTCTGCTGTCTCAATGCAGAACAGCTGGCAGAATTTCAGTGGATATACCCTGTCAAAATATTACAGCTGGAGGACTTCCGGTTAAGATGGCAGTGTAGGTACCACACCAAACCAGCCTAGGGGAGAAAAAGACCAAAAAACCTCAGCAAGGGCTGGAGAGATGGCTGAGCGGTTAAGCGCTTGCCTGTGAAGCCTAAGGACCCCGGTTCGAGGCTCGGTTCCCCAGGACCCACATTAGCCAGATGCACAAGGGGGCACACGTGTCTGGAGTTCGTTTGCAGAGGCTGGAAGCCCTGGCGTGCCCATTCTCTCTCTCTCCCTCTATCTGTCTTTCTGTGCCTGTCGCTCTCAAATAAATAAATAAATAATTTTTAAAAAAAACTCAGCAAAATACACACTTTTACTAAAAATTGAGGTATATAGGAAATTGAAACAGCAGCGGAGAAGTAAAAGAGATCCAGAGCATCCAGAGCCCACACAGATCGGCAAAAGCAGCCCCAGCAGGACAGCCAACCGCAGCAGTGGCGGCGCACCAGAAAGCTGCCAGGCTCAGCTTGAGCTGCAGGAAAAACCAGGTGAGGGGAGCTTCATCTCACACTGGAGCTCCCTGCAAACTCTAGAAACATGAAGGGAGAGTGGCAGTGAACAATGGAGGAGCAGATCACAAGGTAGAAAAACACACAGTGAGAGAAGTAGAGCAGCATCGGCTCCCTCCCCTCCCCCACCTCCTGTGCCCAGCTCCAGCGAACAAAGCAGCGGTCCAGGGACCTGGCCACACCAACATGAGCCGACAGTGGTACACAAGCAGGAACAGAGTCGGGCAGCATCATCAGCAGCTCTGGCACCGGCAACAGCAGCCCCAGCAGCAGCAGAGGCAGCAGTGGTGGATCAAGTAGTGGCAGCTACAGCAGCAGTAGCAGCAACAGCAGTAGTGGCAGATCCAGGAGCAGCAGCTTTAGCAGCAGTGGAAACAGATCCAGTGGCAGCAGCTTCAGCAGCAGCAGTGCGAGTTCCAGCAACAGGGGTGCCGTTCTGCAGGGCCACAGTTGCGAGGCTCAGTTTGCCCTGCGGGAAAAGCCAGTGCCCAGCTCCAGAAATCAGAACAGTGGCCCAATGACCCACTCTCATCAATTGACAGGTCATCCCCAGAAAATATAAACAGAGAGGCAACTGGACTAAATGAGGTGATAGAAGGAATGGACCTAACAGATATATACAGGACATTTCATCCAAAGGCTGCAGAATATACATTCATCTCAGCAGCACATGGAACATTCTCTAAAATAGACCATATATTAGGACAAAAAGCAAATCTTAACAAATTCAAATAATTCCTTGCAGTCTATCTGACAAAAATGGAATTAAACTACAAATCAATAGCAAGAAAAACTATAGAGCATACACAAAATCATGGAAACTAAACAATATACTACTAAATGATGAATGGGTCAATGAAGAAATCAAGAAGCAAATCACAAAATTTATAGAGACAAATGATAATGAGAACACAACATAACAAAATCTCTGGGACACAATGAAGGCAGTCCTAAGAGGTAAATTTATACCTTTAAGTGCCTATAATAAGAAATTAGAAAGGTTGCAAGTAAATGACCTTAAAGCCTTGGAAAAAGAAGAACAAGGCAAACCAAAAATCAGTAGATGGGAAGAAATAATAAAGATTAGGGCAGAAATTAATGAAATAGAAACAAATCCAAAAAATTAATGAAACAAAGAGTTGATTCTTTGAAAGGATAAACAAGATTGATAAACCCTTAGCAAATCTGACCAAAAGAAAGAGAGAAGAGACACAAATTAATAAAATTAGAGATGAAAAAGGTAACATCACAACACATTTCTGAGAAATTCAAAAAATCATAGAGACATATTATAAAAGCATATACTCCACAAAGTATGAAAATCTGAAAGAAATGGATGATTTCCATAATTTTTATGGCCTACCTATATTAAATCAAGATGAGATTAATCACTTAAATAGGCCTATAACAAGCATAGAGATCTGAACAATTATCAATAATCTCCCAACTAAAAGAAGTCCAGGCCCAGATGGATTGAACTGCTGGATTTTACCAGACCTTTAAGGAAGAGCTAAAACCATTGCTTCTTAAGCTTTTCCAGGAAATAGAAAAAGAAGGAATTCTACCAAACTCCTTCTATGAGGCCAGCATCACCCTGATACCAAAACCAGGCAAAGACAGAACAAAAAAAGAAAATTACAGACCAATCTCCCTCATGAACATAGATGCAAAAATTCTCAACAAAATATTGGCGAACAGAATACAAGAGTATATCAAAAAGATCATTCACCCTGACCAAGTAGGCTTTATCCCAGAGATGCAGGGATGGTTCAACATATGCAAATCTATAAATGTAATACATTACATAAAGGGGTTGAAGGACAAAAATCACATGATCATCTCATTAGATGCAGAGAAAGCATTTGACAAAATCCAACATCCCTTCATGATAAAAGTCCTACAGAGACTGGGAATAGAAGGAACATATCTCAATATAATAAAAGATATTTATGACAAGCCTACAGCCAACATATTACTAAATGGGGAAAAACTGGAAGCTTTTCTGCTAAAATCAGGAACAAGACAAGGGTGTCCACTATCCCAACTTTTATTTAATATAGTTCTGGAAGTCTTAGCCATAGAAATAAGGCAAGAGTCACACATAAAAGGGATACAAATTGGAAAGGAAGAGATCAAGTTATCATTATTTGCAGATGACATGATTCTATACATAAAGGACCCTAAAGACTCTACTAGCAAACTGTTAGAGCTGATCAAAACCTACAGTCGTGTAGTAGGATAAAAAATAAATACAGGGCTGGAGAGATGGCTTAGCGGTTAAGTGCTTGCCTATGAAGCCTAAGGACCCCGGTTCGAGGCTCGGTTCCCCAGGTCCCACGTTAGCCAGATGCACAAGGGGGCACACGCGTCTGGAGTTCGTTTGCAGAGGCTGGAAGCCCTGGCGCGCCCATTCTCTCTCTCTCTCCCTCTATTTGTCTTTCTCTCTGTGTCTGTCACTCTCAAATAAATAAATAAATAAATAAATAATTTAAAAAATATAAAAAATAAAAATAAATACAAATAAATCAGTAGCCTTCATATATGCTAACAGCAAGCATACAGAGGATGAAATCAGAGAATAACTCCCATTCACAACTGCATCAAAGAAAATAAAGTACCTTGGAATAAAGCTAACCAAGGACATAAAGAAACTCTACAGTGAGAACTTTAAAATTCTTAAGCGAGATATTGCAGAATACACTAGGAAGTGGAAAAACATCCCTTGTTCCTTAATTAGAAGAATCAATATTGTGAAAATGGCAATCTTACGAAAAGCAATCTACACATTTAATGCAATCCCTATCAAAATTCCAAAGACATTCTTCATGGAAATAGCAAAAATTCATTTGGAATCATAAAAAAAACCTCGAATATCTAAAATAATACTGAACAACAAAAATAAGGCTGGTGGTATCACCATACCTGTTTTTAACCTATATCACAGAGCCATAGTCACAAAAACAGTGTGGTACTGGCACAAAAACTGACATGTAGATCAGTGGAACAGAATAGAGGACCCAGATGTAAGTCCAGGTAGCTATAGCCACCTGATATTCAATAAAAATGCCAAAAATATTCATTGGAGAAAAGACAGCCTCTTTAGCAAATGGTGTTGGGAAAACTGGATATATATCTGTAGAAGGATGAAAATAGATTCTTCTCTCTCTCCATGCACAAGAATTAAGTCCAAATGGATTAAAGACCTTAACATCAGACTGGAAACTCTGAAACTGCTAGAGGAAAAAGTAGGGGAAACCCTTCAACATATTGGTCTTGGCAAAGACTTTCTGAATACAACCCCAATTGTTCAGGCAATAAAACCACAGATTAATCACTGGGATCTCATGAAATTACAAATATTTTGTACTGCAAAGGACACTGTGAATAAAGCAAAGAGGCAACCTACGAAATGGGACAAATTCTTCTAATATCTGATAGAGGATTAATGTCTAGGATATACAATGAACTCAAAAAGTTAAATAATAAGGAATCAAATAAGACAATCAAAAAATGGGCTATGGAGCTAAATAGAGAGTTCTCAAAGGAAGAAATAAGAATGGAATATAAGCACCTAAAAAAAGTTCTATGTCACTATTCATCAGGGAAATGCATATTAAAACTACATTGAGATTCCATCTCCACTCCTGTCAGATTGGCTACCATCATGAAAACAAATGATCATAAATGTTGGCAGTGATGTGGAATAAGAGGAACCCTTGTACACTGCTGGTGGGAATGCAATCTGGTCCAGCCATTGTGAAAAACAGTGTGGAGGTTACTAAAACAGCTAAAGATTGATCTACCGTATGACCCAGCTATAGCACTCCTAGGCATATATCCTAAGGACTCATCTCATTTCCTTAGAAGTACATGCTCAACCATGTTTATTGCTGCTCAATTTATAATAGCTGGGAAATGGAATCAGCCTAGATGTCCCTAAACTGATAAGTGAATAATGAGGATGTGGCACATTTATACAATGGAGTTCTACTCAGTGGTAAAGAAAAATGAAGTTATGAAATTTGCAGAAAAATGGACGGATCTGGAAAGGATTATACTAAGTGAGGTAACCCAGGCCCAGAAAGCCAAGTGCTACATGTTCTCCCTCATATGTGGATACTAGCTACAGATGATTGGGCTTCTGCGTGAGAAGGAAAATACTTAGTAGCCGAGGCCAGTAAGTTAAAAAGGAGATATAAAGGGAAGAGAAAGGAAGGGAAGAGGGTACTTAATAGGTTGATATTGTATATATGTAAGTAGAATGATTGAGATGTGGAGGTAATATGTTGGAGAATGGAATTTCAAAGGGGAAAGTGGGGGTGGGCGGGTATTACCATGGGATATTTTTTATAATCATGGAAAATGTTTATAAAATTTGTGAAAGATAAAAAATAAAATAAAATCTAAAAAAATAAAAATTACAGCTGAACAGATGCTGCCTCTAGCCTGAAATTTTAATTTCCTTCTGTGCCATATCCATCTGTTCACACCAGTCCAATTCTACACAATGCAACTTGGTACAATTTCTCAGATCATGGCAGAATGCAAATAGCCTCTCACAAAAATTCCTGCTAGCCCCATCCAAACCAAGATCTTTCTTCCCCTCATAAGCCAAGTTTGCACTGTTCTTTCTACATGTAGGTCTTTGAACTCTGACTAGAATAGTCCATTAGACTCTACCTTCAGCATTGAAAGGTATCTCTTTGGACAAGGTTTCAAAACTTTCCACATTCCTCCCACTAATCAGTTCCAATAACCCAAAAGCCACATAGTTAGGTTTCTAACAGAAATGACCCCTCTCCTGGTAAATATTTTCTGTTGTAGTTACTTTGCTTTCACAAAACACCTGCCCAAAAGCAGCTCATGGGAAAAAGGGGATTGATTTTGTCTTAGAATCTTAAGGGGAAGTTTCATGATGACAGAAAAAATGATGGCATGATCAGAGACTGGCCATCACCTCTGCCACAGCAGCAGGTGGAAACAGCAGCAAGTGAGTGAACCAAACTAACACTGGTAAACTGGGAGTTAATAAATCTCAAGGTCCACTCCCAGGGACACACCTTCTCTAGCAAGTCTCTACCTCTCAAACTGATATCAGCTAGGGATCAAGCATACAAAACACATGAGTTTATGGGGAACACCTTCTTAAAACCATCACAATAAATGATCAAAAAACCTTATGCATGCTTATTATTTCTTTTATCTTTCTCAAAATATTCTTACAGTATCGTTCCATTACTACAACTATATATGAAAAAGTAGTGAATATCATTTGAATTAATATTTCTGATTATTAAGATTACCGATAAATGAAAATGCATTATTAATATAAGAACATCTTCTATTTTCACTCACATTCTGTTGGATAATAGGTACTGATATCCACCATTCCATGATTTTTCACCCCACTCAAATCTCACATCTCACTGCTTCACAAATACATGTGTCTCAGATACCTGCTGGCACTGATATTTTTTCTTTTCTCTAGGAATCACTTTCTACTTTTAATAGAGTAATTAATGATCCCTGTTATAACAAAGCATGACAGTTCTTCCGTATAATCTCATTTTACCATACAAAGATTCTCTGCATTTCAAAAAATCTAAGCTATCATCTTTAATAAGCTGAATCATTTGAGCAGCAAGAAAGAAAAACAAATTATTTCAACTGAACAATGCTTCCTTAACACCTCAATTTTATGATATACTCTGCTAATAGACAAGTTACTTTGGGGGGTTGCCAACAGCTGAAAATCCCTATGAAACCATATTATTCTGAAACAGAAATAGCCTTATGAACATCACATTGCTACAAAGGGTCTCAATCAATCCACCTTGATGCTCTGTGTGACCTAGGGACTTTCCAGAGTTCTCTATAGAATCTCTTGCATTGGAATTGATAAGTCAAGAAATAAAACAAAGAGGATGAAAATTATTTTAAAAGATAGCCATTTATTTTGGTTATAGTGTGTTTTTAAAAATTCTAAAACTAAAGATAAGAACGCTAACAAGGAGTGGTGACCTCATGGCACAAAAGTAGCATTTCTGATTCCGGAAATATAATCAAGGGGAAATAATAAACTGTACTTCACCGTACAATTAGAATTCTCTAACTGTTCTGAGTTAATATGACTGATTTTGAAACCAGTCATGAATAGTATCTTATAAAAATACTAAGTAGAAAGAAATTATAACAAGCTGTAAATATTAAATAGAAAAAATATAACACTGTATTTTTAAAAATAAACCATATTTATTTTTTGTTTTGGCAACAAACTTTAGACCATATTTCTTAGTCAAAGAGTAGGAACTGGAAATTAATGAACAAAAAAACAGAAAAGGAACCATGAACTTCTGTGTTTTTCTTTTTATTATGTGTAGGTGCTCTTGCCTGTGAATGAGTACTACAATAATCCATTTAAGGGAACTTTGCTTTAGAAACAGTTCAAACTGATACAAATGGGAATGACTTTTTTTTTCCTTTAATGCTGAAGACAAGAATGTTATTCTATATAGTTGAAACTTAATCTTTGATAACAAATACCTAAATAGATATAGACAATTTACCTGTAGAAATAGCTGTGGCCCAACCTATTGCCACTGAATTTTATAAATGGCTTCATAAATTTCCATGTTATTTTTAAATGATCTAACCATGGACATAAGTAGCATTGTGTCCTTTGTGTTATATAGAATATTTTGATGCAATTTTTGTCTAGATATGGGGGATGCCTGTCTGTTTTCCAAAGCACTTATTTATTGCTGTTACAACAATTTGGTGAAAATGTGTTAAATAGAGCCCTACTTTAAAAATATAATTAATAAGTATATATATATATATATGGAGAGAGAGAGAGAGAGAGAGAGAGAGAATTCATGGTTCAAACCCAAAAAAAACTGGAAAGAGATTATTGTGGGTAAATGTGAGTACCACACTTAAGCAATGATCCCTAGGATTAAGATTTTATACATAAGAGAAACCATGCTCAATGATGTACACATAATATCACAATAAATCCTTACAAGATGAAAATGAATTTGATGCAATTACCACATAATTTTGTGGAAATAAAATCAAAGGCACAAATTTCTTGTCTGGTCATAAAACTACACAGTTGGGGACGCCAAACAGTTTGGCTACAGAATCTATTCTTGCTACCATATGATATAATTTATGGTAAAATTGTGACCGTGATTAGGTAATTAATATGTAGAATAAATAATTTGAATAAATTTTATATCTTTTATGTATGGGTATGAGCAATCTTTTGTAGTATATAATTGAGAACATTAGTGTTCTACTCTCCCAAATCTACAAGCAGAATGTAAATATGAAGAAACAGTAAATAAGCAATGCATAAAATAAGTTTAGTATTAAATAAGCCATCAAACACTAAAGCAGGCACTAAAGGTCAAATGAAATTGAAACTAAGTATCTTCATGAGGAATGTAATCATGTAAGAGGAAATGTTTGAAAGTAATAAAAACCATTCAATAAATAGAGAGATGGGGAATATTAGTTTAATTGTTTTTAAATGTAAAACCTAATAAGAGAATAAACTAACATATTCCAGTGAATAATATTATTAAACATGTTGGCTACTTTCAGAGTGAATATCTATTTAATAATACTCTCTTAAGGATTTTCAACATTTTATTTTTTATTTTATTAATTTATGTTTATTTGAGACAGTGGGAGAGAGATAGAACAGCACACCAGAGTTCCTAGCCACTGCAAATGAATTCCTGACGAATGTGACACTTTGGGCATTTGGCTTACTTGGGACCTGGAGAATTGAACCTGGGCCATAAGGCTCTGCAAGCAATTGCCTTAAATGTTAAACTATCTCTCCAGCCCAGATTTTTTTACCATTTCTCTAAGAAGTTATAGGCACTTCTGCTTTTAATATTGTTTTACCTACCCAAATCATTCCAGGTTAAAGTCTATCTGTATTTTGTTGATGGAAAAATTTTGCTTTAGAGAAATCAAACAATTTACTAAGGGCATATGAGTGCTGTGGTTTTGGATTTCAAACCTATGTAGCCTAATTTTAATCTCATTATTATTCTACCATGGAATTCTGTCATTTACTGAAAGGTGATTCATATAGCCACTAGTAGGAGACACATGCTCAGGTAAATAATCCTCTACACATGCCCATGCAGACAACCCCAATTAAATTCAAGGGGTCAGGGCTGGAGAGATGGCTTAGCGGTTAAGCGCTTGCCTGTGAAGCCTAAGGACCCTGGTTCTAGGCTCGGTTCCCCAGGTCCCACGTTAGCCAGATGCACAAGGGGGCGCACGCATCTGGAGTTCGTTTGCAGAGGCTGGAAGCCCTGGTGTGCCCATTCTCTCTCTCTCCCTCTATCTGTCTTTCTCTCTGTGTCTGTCGCTCTCAAATCAATAAATAAGAAATTTAAAAAAAAAAATTCAAGGGGTCACATTCATATGCAGAGGGACTGATTAGGAAGAAAGAGTTCAGAAGAAGGGAAATGGGGGTGGATAGCAGTGTCAAAAGGCTGTAAAAGGAGGAGATTATGATTAAAACACCTTATATGCATGTATAAAATAGTATATAAATAGTTGAAACAGATAAGATCATTTTCAGATATAATTTAGATTGGATTCCTCTTGGTGACAAAAGGGATTTGAGTTGTGCTTTTGTTTTGCAACGTTAAAAATAAGCAGTTTGATCTGTGAATAATGGCTAATTCCAGTTAGTTTATTGAAAGTAAAGAATGCAGTAATATTACTTTTATCCAGTAATGTTCTGGACTTAAAGTGGCTGATTAATTGACTATATTCACATCTCATAGTTGCTCTGATGCTGAGCACTTTCAAGCACAGTTGGCTTGAAACCAAATGATTCCTTTCAGACCTTTTTCTACCCCTAAAGTAACAATACACCTTAAGAAACTCTTCTTGGCAAGAGGCTCAAAGCCCCTGCAGCATTTTGTATGACAAAATATCTGACAGAAACTCCTCTCACTGGGACAACCATTAGGAGTCCAGGAAATATGCCAATAGGTTTAGTGATCCATCAGACTAAGATGTGCCTCTTTGGCATTTTCATCCTATTTTAAGAATAATCACAAAATAAATAAAAGCTATATCTAAAATATTATTGAAAGTGGTTTTTTCCTTGCATTGTATTAAACGCTTATTTAATAATTAAGATAGTTTAGTAATTATTAATTGATCAGTTCATGCAATTAGTTCTCTACAACAGTAATTTCAAAGTTCATTAAAATCACCTTGGAGAGCTCATTAGCAGCAGATTATGAGATGCCTCCCTCCAAGTCTGGAGAAATGCTTGATAATTTGTACATCTAGTAAATTCTTGAAGACACTGATACTTGTAGTCAAATGGCCATACTCAGAAACACTAGCTGAAAATGTATCACTTTCAGATTTACAATGCAAAATTCCTCACAGATCTTTTATAATCACCTACTATCCATTGTATTCATAAAAATGAAATAAATGCAAACAGAAGTATCTTTGAAAATCTGTCAATAACTGGACACTTGGACCTAGATTATCACCATCCAGCACAAAGCCTATGGAGCTATTTGAATTAATAAAAATTAAATAATGTCAAAGGTTTAGTTCCTCAGTCATATTAGAAAATAGAAGTGCTCAAGAGCCACAAGTGACTGAGCAGAACAATCTATTTCATCAAAGAAAATTGTCTGGGATAATTAGTAAT
Organism: Jaculus jaculus; assembly: GCF_020740685.1. Classification (NCBI taxonomy): domain Eukaryota; kingdom Metazoa; phylum Chordata; class Mammalia; order Rodentia; family Dipodidae; genus Jaculus; species Jaculus jaculus. The sequence continues at coordinate 23,396,766 of NC_059125.1, forward strand.
CTTCCTTGACCCAGGCTTGTATTGTATATGATGGTCTAGCATATCTGTCTGCATCCCCCTCCCAGAATCACACACAAACACATAAACACACACCAGTGCCACCACCTCCAACACGTTCCAAAAGTGAGAATAGCATTAATATATGGGTATGAACATTAAGAGAAGTGCTTACTGGGCAGTTTGATGAGCATAGTATATACATTTAGCCAAACAGCAGCAGACACTACACCCCTAGGGATCATGATTACCCTTGTTGTAGGTTTTCAGTATCAGGGATGTATTTCCTCCCATGGAGCAAACCTTCAGTCCAATTAGAGGGCAGTTGGTTTCCACCATGACATACATGCCACTATTACCCATGCTTATGTGTGTGTGTATGTGTATGTATGTACATACGCATATATATATATATATATATATATATATATATATATATAGAGAGAGAGAGAGAGAGAGAGAGAGAGAGAGAGAGAGAGAGAGAGAGATTGAGGGAGAGAGGGAGGAGAGAGAGAAAATATATGTGCCAGGGCCTCTAGCCACTGTAAACCAACTCCAGATGCATGTACCACCTTGTGCATCCAGCTTATGTGGGTCCTAGAGAATTGTACCTGGTTCCTTTGGTTTAACAGGCAAATGCCTTAACCACTTAGCCACTAAGCAATCTCTCCAGCCCCAGACTGGGCTTTGTATGAGACAGCAAGGCATAGAAAGGGAGAGAGAGTACAAGACAGAGATAATTGGCACACCAGGGCCTCAAGCCACAGCAATCAAACTCCAGATGTGTATGCCACCTTGTGCACATGTACGAGCTTGTGTGCTTGCATCACTATGTGCATCTGGCATATGTGGGACATGGAGAGTTGAACATGTGCCCTTAGGCTTCACAGGCAAGCACCTTAACTGCTAAGCCATCACTCCTTCTTTCTCCTTTTAAGTTATTTATGTCAAATAAAGAAATGTTTGTCTAACAAATGTCTTAACATATGCTTTCTTTATCCACCTCATGTATTTGCAAGCATAAAAAGCAGTGGGGATTACTTTCAAAACTCTTTATTAAATATTATTTTGTCACAATAGCAGAACCATAGAAATAATTGGGATGTTGGACAATTTATATCTCTTCTCAGTTAATTATAAATTTTCTTGTAACATTATTCTCATGTGTTGTATATTTCCATCAAACAAAAGCCATTTTATTTCAGGGCCAAACAAAAGCCCCTCTCCTCTTTTATGTGGTGAGCAGTGTTTTACAAACACCTAAGTTTCTAAGCTGCAAAGAATGTAAACAATTTTGTTCTATTCTTATTGTAAACCATCACAACTGTGTCAGTGAATCCCATCCTGGGCCAGTTAGATATCGTAGAAGACCAAACCATGGGTAAAGCCATCCCTGAATAAAGAACTTTCTGTTCTATATTTGTACCTTCTTATCACTGATTCCTAAGGAATTTTAAATTTGTGCATCAAAATCATTTAACCCTAGAAACTTGTAGACCATCAATAGTGTAAAATTCAAGATGATGGCAGACTGCCTGCCTTACAGTCTCTAAAACCTTTGAGCTATCAGACCTTAGTATTTAGTATTTGGAAGTTATTCACCTGAGTCCACACTGTCATGAATAAATTTTCTAATTCTCCACTCTATTTCTGATGCCATCTATGTGTGATTCAATTTTCCATAACAACTAGACATACATATATTTAATTGTATTACTTTTCGGTACCCATATATCCATAGTTATAATAATCCTCCAATTTGATTTTATCATACCTGGTTTACTGATATACTTTGGTGAATTAATAGGAGTATTTCTTATAACTGATGCTAAGAATAGCTTACCATAATTCAAAATGAGACTGCTACCAAAATGGCCTAGGGACAGTGAATTCATGATATAGAGATTTTGACCTTTTGAAAATTATTTTATTTTTATTTATTTATTTGAGAGAGAGAAAAAGACAGAAAGAGAGAGGGAGAGAGAAAGAGAGATAATGGGCCCACCAGGACCTCTAGCTACTGAAAACAAACTCCAAAAACATTTGCCACCTTGTGTATCTGGCTTATGTGGTTACTGGGGAATCAAACCTGGGTTCTTAGGCTTTACAGGCAAGCACTTTAACCACTAGGCCCTCTCTCAAGACAAAAATTATTAATTTTATTTGTTTTAATTTATTTGAGACAGAGAGAAAGAGGCAGATAGAGAGAGAAAATTGGCATACCAGGGCCTCTAGCCATTGCAAATAAACTCCAGTTGCATTCACCACCTTGTGTGTCTGGCTTTATGTGGATACTGGGGAAAAGAACCTGGTTCCTTGGACTTTTCAGACAAGTGCCTTAACTCCTGAGCCATCTCTCCAGCCCCTCACTTGAAAATGAGTGATGAGCCACAAACTATGGCATTTCTGATGATTGTTCTATGATCATCATATTCTGGCCCCACATTAGGCCTACTGTATCAGAATTTCTGCTTGGGTAGAAAGAGGGCATGAGAAGTGCATGTTAAAGAATCCCTTCATGATGGCTAATGAGCCCTGAGTCTGTGTTGTTGTTATGCTTAGAAAGGCAAACATTTCCTATTTGTGACATCTTGGCATCCCCAAGATGATACATCATCTACATCCTGTGATACACATCAAAGTACAAACCACGGGCTGGAGAGATGGCGTAGAGGTTAAGCGCTTGCCTGTGAAGCCTAAGGACCCCGGTTCGAGGCTCGGTTCCCCAGGTCCCACGTTAGCCAGATGCACAAGGGGGCGCACAAGTCTGGAGTTCGTTTGCAGAGGCTGGAAGCCCTGGCGCGCCCATTCTCTCTCTCTCCCTCTATCTGTCTTTCTCTCTATATTTGTCTGTCGCTCTCAAATAAATAAATAAAATTTTTAAAAAAAGTCCAAACCACGGGAGATATGAAAATATATATATACCTGGACTGTACCTGGAGGCTTCTGTATTTTTAAGTTTCTTGTGGAGATTGAGGTTTTACTCACGGACCTTAAACTGGGCTGGCTTGATGAAAATATAAGTCACTCTTACTGTCCTAATGCAAAAATTGTCATTTATATTGTGTCTCTGACTAAAAGCTTATGAAGTTATACTGCAAGTTATAAAAACTTTTGCCCAATCAGCCCTATCAAGTACTGTGATGTAAAATCTGAAGGGAGTAGAAGGTTATATGATCACACCCTGTAGGCTGCCCTGGGCCTGCTCAACTGGGTATATGGAAAACCTCCTCTCTGAAAGTGGAACTCACACTTGGGTCACAGTATTCATTTGATTTATACTAGAGAAGGCAGTCAGAGTGCTAAGGCTTTCTTTTATTTAACTTGAGTGACATGTGTGAAAAATGGCCCTGAGAAAAATATAAGAACAGCATAGGACACTGTTTTATTTAAGTGTTCAAATATACAGAACCAAGATGAATTGGGTGTTGAGGCACAGGGTTATAAGCAGTAATGACTGTTGCTGAGGCCTCCAAAACTCCCAGTCAGATGCACAAAGAAAGAAACATCATTTTTTGTCTGGGTTTGAAAAAATATTGAATGGGATCACATTACTTTAGGACACAGCAAAGCAAGATTATCATAAAGGCCTTCATGCAGGTTACCTCACAGGAATTAGCTGAGAGAGCTGTAAAGATGAACAAGGACAGAATAGTTCAAAAGTTCATGAAAAGTTCCAAGGAAATTAGTTCTTACTCAGATGTGCCTCTAAAGTTCAAGTCTATGCAAACAACCAGGCCCTGTGGTTGCCTTGGCACAGCTGGGTAATCTATTGGTGCTGCAAATAAGCAGGCCTTGATGAAATTGGTGCCTATAGGGCATTCTGTGGGGGCTCTCGGGAGTAAAGAAGCTTCAAGGATATCTATGGCTTTACCACTAACCTCTTTGGGAAAGACTTCAGCTATTGTCTCAGGAATGTATGACCACAGATATAGAGACAGTGAGTTCCCATTGCAGAGCACCACTGGCCATTCTGTCCACATGAGAGGGCTTCCCTGAGGATCAACTGAAAATAGCATTTCCAACTTCATTTCACTCCACCCCTCCTGAGAGTTTATATTGCAATTAGCTGTGATAAAAGAGTTTGCCTGAAACTACACAAGGCCATCATAATAGCAGGGAAAGAAAAGAAAAAGAAATGAGAGACTGGTTGAGAGGAGGAGGGGATATGATGGAGAGTGGAGTTTCAAAGGGGAAAGTGGGGGGAGAGAGGAAATTACCATGGGATATTGTTAACAATCATGGAAGTTGTCAATAAAAAAATAAATTAATTTTAAAAAAAGAAAAAAAAAGAGTTTGTCACCAACTAAGAAAGCCTAGAGTGTATGTCAAAAGATAGGGCCAGCATACAGCAGAGGTCCATAAAACTCTTTTTTTTTTTAATTTTTATTTATTTATTTGACAGCGACAGACACAGAGAGAAAGACAGGTAGAGGGAGAGAGAGAGAATGGGCGCGCCAGGGCTTCCAGCCTCTGCAAACGAACTCCAGACGCGTGCGCCCCCTTGTGCATCTGGCTAACGTGGGACCTGGGGAACCGAGCCTCGAACCGGGGTCCTTAGGCTTCACAGGCGAGCGCTCAACCGCTAGGCCATCTCTCCAGCCCCATAAAACTCTTCCTGAAACCAAAAAGTGAAGCCTGCTACTGGGCTGATAGCAGTAAACAGGTAATACATATCTTGAGGATGTCAGCAACCTTGGCCCACCTATAATATTCTGGAAAGCCAGTGAGTATGGGGCCGGTTATATTGGTCAGAATAGCATGGGTGAATATTGTTAGTACTATAGGAACATTTGAATTATTTCAAGAATAATTTCACAGGAAAGCAATAAGCAATTAATTGTAATTTATAACTCTTTGTAGTGTGACCATTCTGTGGGCCACAAGCCATATGCATTCCAAGATAGATATGACTGCGGCCCAGCACTTCTGTAGATGGCAATGCCAGTGTCAAAAGTTTGACATCCCCACTAGATGAAGCTATGGGACACACTTTGACCTAAGAATGTGTGAGAAACAGATTTACTAACAAGTTTTGTGTTTCTTAAGCAAACATTTCTTCTAGGATGTAACATTGTGTAAAATAAAATTATATTCTTCCACTTTCTCATTTTACCATTTTGGTAGTATACTTCAGAGTGATATTATTTGAGATAAATAGATTTAATATGAGAAGTGTGAGTCTTTTACAGAACACCTCAGTAAATGATTTGGGGAGATGTACTTTTGTAAAAGTCAGAGAGAAGCATTTCTGATGTTCATTCTATTTTATTTTTTTCAATTAAAATCTTTTAGACTAAGTTTAAGCTTTTTTAAAATAAATTTCAAGAAGCGAGACAATATTAATATTGTTGGGATTGGTGAGAGATTGACTCAGGCTTTCTTTGGTCTATGATTTTCTTCTGTGTATAAATTGTTAAGCAAAGATTCTTAAAAGTTTTCTTAAAAATAGAAACAAGAATCTGTGAGGTTTTTATGAACACTCAAGTCAACAAACAATGCTGAATGGGGATGGGGTGGAGAGATGGCTTAGCAATTAAGCACTTGCCTGTGAAGCCTAAGGATCCTGGTTCAAGACTCGATTCCCCAGGACCCACATAAGCCAAATGCACAAGGTGGTGCATGCATCTGGAGTTCCGTTTGCAGTGGCTGGAGGCCATGACATACCCATTCATTCTCTCTCTCTCTCTTTCTCTCTCTCAAATAAATAAATAAAAATAAAACAAACAACAAACACACAAACAAAAACAATGCTAAATGGAAAATAAATGTGAGCCTGTTCTTGTTTTTTTTTTTTTTTTTTTTTTGAGAATTCTCTTCAATACACATATGCTGTAATTTGGTCATAATCTCCTCCCATTATATTCTTTTCTCCTCCCCATTTCCTTTGTACTGAACCCTCTCATCTTTCCAACATGTCCTTCATCTGCTTTGATGTCTCTTTCATTTTTTCCTTCCACATCATCAATGCCAAAATGGTGAGAGGCTCAATATTGTGCAGTTCTTGTGGAGGTAATGGCAACCAAATGCTGCTGCTATAAAGTCATGAATGCAAGTCACTTCATGTAAGGACAATAGAGTGTCAAAGTCCTCCTTACCACCCACTGAGTCTAAAATTCTTTCTACTCAATCTTCCACAATATTCCTTACGTTTTCAATGATAGAGATGTCTCATTTAATACTGATCTCTCAACAACCTTTAACTTTCAGAACTTTGATAAATTTTGAATCTCCCCAGCCATCTACAAAAAGAAGTTTCTCTGGTCAACAGTGAAAGCACCATAAATATTTTTTATGGGGGTGGATTCAAAGTAGGGTCTCACTCTAGCCCAGGCTGATGTGGAATTTAGTATGTAGTCTCAGGGTGGCCTCAAAATCACCATGATCCTCCAACCTCTGCCTCCCAAATTCCGGGACTAAACGTGCACAACACCACACCTACTATTAATATTCTTTTTTTAATTTTTTTAATACTTTGGGCTTTATTTTTTTTTAATTTAATTTATTAGTTTTCTTTTCAGTAAATACAGGCAGTTTGGTACCATTGATTAGGCTCATCTGTGATCTACCCCCTCCCATTAGACCCTCCTTGTTAATGAAAATGGGTCGTGCATTGTGGAGTTAGCCCCCAGTTATTAGTATGATAAATGTCTCTGCAAATCATGACCCAACATGTAACTCTGACATTCTTTCCGCCCCCTCTTCCACAAGATTTCCCTGAGCCATGTTGGGTTCATTTTTGGTCTGCTTCAGTGCTGAGGTGTTGGGGGCCTCTGAGGCTTTGGATCTCTGATTTGGTAGGAGTTGATTTTTCTCTGCATTGATCTCCTTCCCCTTTGTGCTGGTATCCGGTTCACAGGAAAACATCACCCTTGCTTATTTCGCCAGTTGTCCTTAGTTTCAGTTGGGCCTCTTTTGAGGTATGTTGGGGCAGCTCTCTTCTTAGGATCTGCATCTATCTGGAAAAGAGAAGCAGATTCTCCAACGGAGAGTAAGTTAGCACCCGGAAAATTGAGATAACACTTATTTTTTTGATAGACAGTTTGATAGGTGTAGGCCCTCTTATACCCCGTGATTGATGGTAGCTTGATATTGTACAGTGGGCTTGTGTTTGGGTATGGTTCTGACTTGTTTCCCAGCTCCAGCTAAGGTTCTAGTACCACTGAGTGGATCAGTTAGCCAAATCAAGAGCAATTGATTCCTCACCATGGCTGTGTACCACTATTGCACTTGTGTGGGCATCACATACGGTTATTTGTTGCAAATTAGGTTAAACAATGCATTGCTTGGACAGATCTTGGTCATTTCCCCCAGTCGCCTATGTAGCGCCTTCGACACTAGACACACTGACTGTCTGGGGACTGACTCTCTCCTGGCTTCCAGCCATGTCATTCCATTTTACACGTCAGCTGCATATGGAGTCTTCAGCAATAGGGTCTTACCACTGGCCTTTAGTGGGTCATCAAGTACTCTGACAGAAGTCTGTCATTGTTTTGGGAAACCTTGTAGGTTTCTCTGCTCAAAAGCTCATTGTGGATGGTAGGCCCAAGCTGGAAGTAGGGGTTACAGGTCAGTGTCCACTAAGAAATTGAGGAAAAAGATAACTAATATACAAGAGTTAGAGAGGAGAGAGATAGAGGGGAGAGGGGGAGAGGGAGGGATTGAAGATGTAGGAGATATAGGTCAGTCTTGATCCTACCCTCTCCAGTGTCTTGTGGTTCAGGTGTTTCCTGTAAGGGTCTAGTGAAGGTTCAGCCATTTGGTCTGTATTTAGGAAGTAGAATTTTATGGTACCATTGCCGTTTGGGTCCGGATTACTGTTTTCCACCCTTTGATTCCCTCCCCGCCCTCCCATCCACCTTATTGTCTAGTCCATGAGGTGCTTGGTGGGTATGTAAGGCATCTTGGGCAGATTCAGGTTAGGTGTTGCAGATGAGTGAGACTATGTGTCGATTTTTTTTCTGTGATTGGGTAAGTTCGCTGAGAATGATCTGTTCCAGGTTCAACCATTTTTCCTCAAATTTCTTTATGTCGTTTTTTCTTACTGCTGTATAGAATTCCATTGTGTAGATATACCACATCTTTGTTATCCACTCTTCTAATGATGGACATCTGGGTTGATTCCAGCTTTTAGCTATTACGAATTGAGCTGCTACAAACATGGTTGAGCAAATCTCTCTGGCTTTTGGTTTGAAGGTTTTAGGGTACATGCCCAGTAATGGTATAACTGGGTCTGTTGATATTTCTATAGTCAGCTTTTTCAGGAGTCTCCATATTGCTTTTCAAAGTGGTTGTACCATCTTGTATTCCCACCAACAGTGAATGAGTGTCCCTGCTTCTCCACATCCTCGCCAGCATTTATTTTCATTTGACCTTTTGATGTTGGATATCCTTATTGGGGTAAGGTGGAATCTCATAGTTGTTTTAATTTGCATTTCTCTCATGATTAGGGGTGATGAACATTTTCTTAGGTGTGTGTTTGCCATTTGTATCTCTTCCTCTGTGAATTGCCTGTTTAACTCTGTGCCCCATTTTGTGAGTGGGGTATTTGTCTTCTTATTGTTTAGACTTTTGAGTTCTTTGTTAATTCTAGAGATAAGGCCTCTATCAGTTGGATAACCTGCAAACATTTTCTCCCATTCTGTGGGTATTCTATTGGCTTTGCTTATTATATGCTTGTCTGTAAAGAAACTCTTCAGCTTCATATGATCCCAATGGTTGAGTGACTGTTTAAGAACTTGAGCCACTGAGGTTTTATTCAGGAAGTCTTTTTCCATTCCTATATCATGGAAAGTACTTCCTAGATTTTCTTCCAGTAGTTTTCAAGTTTCTGGTCTTATGTTGAGGTCTTTGATCCCTTTGGATTTGAGTGTTGTGCATGGTGAAATGTGTGGATCAAGTTTTAGTTTCCTGCATGTGGTTATCCAGTGTGTCCAGCACCATTTGTTGAAGATGCTATCTTTTGTCCAGTCTATATTATCTGGGCCTTCGTCGAATATCAAGTAGCTATAGTTGCTTGGCCCAAAATCTGGGTGCTCAAGTCTATTCCATTGGTCTATACTCCTGTTTTTATGCCAGTACCATGCTGTTTTTATTACTATGGCTTTGTAGTATAACTTTATATCAGGTATGGTGATGCCACCAGAGGTATTTCTTTTGTTGAGGATATGTTTGGATATGCGAGGCCTTCTGCCTTTCCATATGAAATTTGAGATCATTTTTTCTATCTCTGTGAAGAACACTGTAGGGATTTTAATTGGAATTGAATTAAATCTATATATTGCCTTTGGTAGTATTGTCATCTTCACAATGTTAATTCTGCCTATCCAGGAGCATGGGAGGTCTTTCCATCGTTTCAAGTCCTCCTCAATTTCTTTTTTGAGAGTTTTTATATTTTCGTTGTATAGATCTTTTACTTCCTTGGTTAACGTTATTCCAAGGTATTTTATTTTTTTTTTTTTTTGTTGCTATTGAAAATGGGACTATGTCCTTTATTTCTTTTTCTGTGTCTTTGTCATTTGCATACAGAAATGCTTCCGATTTTTGTGCATTGATTTTGTATCCTGCTACTTTGCTATAGGAGTTAATCACCTTCAGGAGTTTTGGGATGGAGTCTCTCGGGTCTCTTACATATACAATCATGTCATCAGCGAATAGAGCTAACTTAATTTCTTCCTTTCCAAATTGTATCCCTTTTATTTCCTTCTCCTGCCTTATTGCTTGGGCTAGGACTTCCAGAACTATATTGAAAAGCAGAGGTGAGAGAGGACATCCCTGTCTTGTTCCTGATCTCAATGGGAATTCCTCCAGTCTCTCCATTAAGTATTATTTGGGCCTTTGGAGCTTTGTATATTGCCTTTCTTATATTAAGATGTGAACCGGCCATGCCAAATCTCTCCAATGTTTTGATCATGAAGTGATGTTGTATCTTGTCAAAGGCCTTTTCTGCATCTATTGAAATGACCATGTGATTTTTATGTTTAAGCTTGTTTATGTGGTGTATTACATTGACAGATTTTCATATGTTGAACCACCCTTGTGTTCCTGGGATAAATCCCATTTAGTCAAGTTGGATAATGCTTTTGATGTGTTGTTGGATTCGGTTTGCGAGAATTTTGTTGAGGATCTTTGCATCTATGTTCATTAGGGAAATAGGCTGATAGTTTTCTTTTCTTGTGGCATCTCTGCCTGGTTTTGGGATTAGGGTGATACTAGCTTCATAGAAGGAGTTGGGTAGTTTTCCCTGTTCTTCAATTGTGTGGCACATTGATATCTTTTAGGAAAATAGAAGAACAATGTTGAAAACTCACTAACATTTCAGTAGTGCATAGCAGGATTAAAATGTTGTTTTAAGTCATAAGAACATTTGATTGCCATGTACTTTCTGAGCATCTAAACAGGATGATTAATTTGGAGAATGATGGATGAAATTAATCCTGCAAAAGATGATTTGACTGTTTTGCCTATATTATGAAAAATATATATAAAGCATAAGAGAATATATAGTAGCAAACATGTCTATATAATTAAATAAACATAATTGTGATATAAAATAGTGGAATAAGATGAAAAAATTAAGGTTTTGAAAGACATACAAGAGTTGAATTAGGATAATGCCACAATGTCTCATGTTTGTCTTCTATAAAAATCTCCTGTCTTAATGGTAGCACCCTATTGCTGAAGAGTTCACATGCCTAGGCAGCAAGGTCACTGAGAAGTCAAGCTGATGCTAAGCTGAAAATTTTTCTCCCTGCAGCCCAGCCAACTGAAAGCTGGAAAAAGCTGCACTGCAGGCAGCTCTATAGGAAACAAATTATCAGCAGTGAAACCAGTGGACCCTGGGAACCTCAAGTTTGGCCAGACAGGCCAAATGATGGAAGGGGAGGAATAGTGGCATGTCTGCTCTGGGAGAAACCAACTGTTCTATAACTGGACTGGAGGCCCACTCTATGCAAGGGAATGCATACGTAAGTCTATGACAGAGGTGGTCATGAGTCTTAGGGGTATATGGACTGCTTTTTTCTAGCTAAATGCATATATTATTGTCACCAAACTGCCTATAAGCACTACATTTAATGTTCATATTCATATATTAATGCTACTCTCATTTTTGGTTAGAGATCCTTCTCTTTTAAGGTGGTGGTGACTGCTGGGATGACCGAAAGGCAACATAGTGCTGAGAAGAAATGACAGAGGAGTGTCCAGCACTGAAACTTCTCTATCACATCCTCCAAGGCTCAGGGTCCATTGACGAAGAGGTGGCAGAAAGAATGTAAGAGTCAAAGAAAGGGTACCACTCCTTACAAGGAAACTGTCCAGAAAGAAATTGGCCTTGATATCCATGACTTAACAGTGCCTAGTAATACCTTCACAAGACCCGCTTAATAGGAGAAAAACATGATGACATCAAAATAAAAGAGAGACTAATGGAGAGAGGGAGGGATATGATGGATAGTGGAGTTGTGAATGAGGAAGTTGGGAGGAAATTATCATGGTTTATTGTTTCTAAGTATAGAAGTTGACAATAAAAAATATTTAAAGAAAAAAGGATCCAGTCTTTTATTGCACACTTTTCACATAATATATGGCATATCCTATTACATTTGAATGTCATAAAACAACAATATTTTTAGAATAAGTTTGCTTCATAGAAGTTGTTCATAGTTTATCTGAAATTCAAATATAACTGAACATCTTGTACTTTGCTTAGTCACCAACACCAACAAAGAAAACTTTCTCTGATGTAAACTGAGAGCACATATAATCTATGGCCAAAAACACAGGGCAATTTGATGAGAACAATCTATCAATTTAGTCAAACTACTCTAGTAGTTTACTATACAAATTTATGGATGAAATTCCATGTGTCTCAATTTTTTTTTTTTGGAAAATCTAAATGAGCTGATACATGTGAAACACATAAATGAATGCCTGAAAAATATTAAGTACCACTGCAAGCCATTTCTCCACTTTCACTTCTTGTCTAGTTGGACATTCTGCATAAAGAAGCACTGGTAAGAGACCTATAGGCCAACTCCCTACACTAAACTGTTATACCTAAGCTTTTTGTTAGTTTTCATAGTTTAACTATAAGGAAATTACAATTACACATCTTAAAATGATATGCATAACAATTTTTTTTTTACTTTTTGATACAGATTTGAAGATTAGAAGTAAGATATGTTTACAAAGTAAGTTATTTCTTTTGAGTATATCTTAAAATATGTTACTTATTATCATGGAATTGAATAAATAATATTCCTGTAATTAAAGATGTTACAAAAGCTTGACATGGTGGGGCATGCCTTTAATCCCAGCACTCAGGAGACAGAGGTAGGAGGGTCACCATTGAGTTCAAGGCCTCCCTGAGTCTACAGAGTGAATTCCAGATCAGCCTGAGCTAGAGTAAGACCCTACCTCAGAAAAAAATGTTGCTAAAAATGAAGTAAATCAGTTCTTAAGCTAAAATAGTATATCAGCTATACTTTGAGCTGTGAGTTCATGACAATGGACTATTCTTTAGAAATATTTTTTTTTAATTTTGAACTTCATAGAAAACACAATACACAAGTTAAGACTTGTGAATTTCAATGAAAACGGGAGGCTTAATATCATTCACATCAAAATGATGGCTTGATTTTCAGCTGCTAAAGCAGAATCAATTCATTTGAATTTAGCATAGTTCCACACATGCTGCTAAGTAATTTTCAATTGTCCCAGGACTATGATTAAAAAGGATTAAAATATCGGTCATTTTATATCAAATATTCCAATATTTTAGAGTGAAAATATCTAATATTAAATGGCTAAGTACTTTTGCTTTCATAGATAGAACAAAGGAAAATAACAGATGCTACATTTGGTGATTTATAATCCATGGAAGAGATAATTTTGTTTCATTTTCTGGAGTATCAAGATTATTTACTTTTATTCAAGGTCAATATTGGTTCTTCAAGTATAAAGATACTTTCAACTAGTAAGCATGGCAAGTTTTGGAAGAGATAGGTTATTTGTCAGTGGACTGTGGTGTCCCCAAGATCTTCCAAACTATTGTGTGGAGAAAAGGAGAAATCATATGAAACAAAAGCTCTATTCTGTTGAAGTGAAAATGATTCCGTCAATAATCAACCTTTTAAATTTGTATTGTATGTAGTTGTAATTAATGTGGCCCCAATTCCTGTACAACAGAGAACACTGTGTCTAGTAACACTGGGTTGTCTTTCGTGACAATTTCAAGTGGGACAAATTGGATGCTATACATATTAGAGGAATCACCTTGTAAAAGAAAACAAAAGGGTGTTACTGTCTAAGTATTCTCTACATATTGACACTGTTTTATACTTTGTACAAATCTATGAGGTTAATATGATTACCTTCATCTAACAAGCTTAAATGGGGAACAGGAAAGTTAAGTACTCTCCCTAATGTCATATGAGATTGGACTAATTGGTGGATATTACATTTGAAGTAAGGTGGTCCAATCTCAAAACTATAGATTTATAGTTTATTTATATTATACTTATAGAAATATGGTTAGTTATGCTTTGTAACTTAAGTTTATCCTATCAAAATAATATGTACTAATAGGTTAATTTATTGTTTTGCATATTGTCTGTTGTAGCTTTATTTTCTCAGCATATTCCTTCAGTATTTATAGATCATTCATTCCACTGTATTTGGGGATTATTCGAGACAATAAGATTAACAGTTCAAAAAATGCACTTGTCCTCAAGATAATAAATCTTTTAGGAACCATTAAGTACTGTTTTTCTAAAAGGGGGAGTAGGTATCTGGGAAGATGGCACAGTCGGAAAAAAAATCTTGCTTCTCAATCCTTAGTACCCAAATTTGAATCCCTAGATGCTATGCAAAATCTTAGAAGCCATGGTAGGCTTCTATAATCCCACAGCACTAACTGTAAGGAGAATGGAGACAGGAGAATTCCCTAGAAGGTCTAAACAAAGAATAACACATAGAAACCCTGCAGCAACAGAGTTGGATTGACATTTCAATGGTGTCATCTTCCATGCATGCACTGTGGCATGCACATGCTGTTACTCACACATGAACTGAACATTCATGTGTACACATGCACATGAATAAACACACACACACACACACCAAGTATAACATTACACAAAGATTTTTTTAAAAGGTGATGGAGGTATCAAATAAGTATGAAAGTTCTAAAATTATTTAGTTTGGCAATTAATATTAGCACAGTGGAATTTTGCTACTAACATCAAGGGCCTTGTTCAATTATTTGTGCATTTATGTGTAGAGATATCAAAAATGACCCATATAAAAGATTAATTCATTAGGAAATATCTGCTCATAGAAATACAATAACATCAAACTTTACTTAATAATTCATATTCATAGCTTATCCTAAGAAAATACACACACATATATATATGAATATATATGTGTGAGTATATATATAATTTAGTACTTATAACTTCTTCATATAGATCATGACCTCATCTTAAAACACTACAATGTCTAGCCATACTGGAAGCAAAATATTGTGATGTTTCTTCAGCTTATAGCATAACCATATTTTTGTCACTGATGTTCACCTCAAAATATTTTCAATAATGGTGTCTTCAGAGCATATTTATCATTATTCCATTTAATGGGTATATGCATGTATGCAACTGTATGAGTATGCATCCACATATGGTTTGGAGATTTGAGGGAATAAAAACTATTGCATTACTTGTGGCAATACATTTAGATGGTTTCCTAGTATTCACGTTTGACTAAAGAAAAAAGAGTAAGTTTATATAAAGTAAATATTAAACCATGAATTAAATTTAATATCTCACTTTCATGTTATAAGTTCTTTACAAGTTATTTTCTTTTTTCCTATTGAGGAACTTGTATTAAAGGGAGAGGTAGCAAAAGTTGTTATACACTATCCAATTAGAAATCGAATTTAGTGATTGTGAAAACTTACTATAGTTACTGAAGCTTATAGTAGATATGTCCAGTGATTTCCAATTTCCAGAGTTCGGCCTTCAATAAATAGAAGAGGTCCAACGATTTTTTTAATCAACCACAATTCTATAGAGCTATTGTGATTAATTCTTGTTGGTGGATTGGATATGAAAGTCCCTTACATCTAGGATCACACTTAGACTGAACTGCTTAATTTTCAGAGTAAGATGACTTGCTTGTATTTTTTTTTTCACTTATCAACCAAGAAAATCATGTGCTCCTCATGGTACAGGGAGAGGATAATAGTGTTTCTACTAGCTTGGCATGCTCTGTCACTGTATGAAATATGTCTGAGCTAAAGAGTTTTTGAGACCTATACAGAAACTCCCATGTTGTGGTAAGACAGTGAGATTGGAGGTTGTGTTAATGCACTCTAATTAGTCTATTTTGTCTAATATATATTGAAAAGTGTGTGTAATTTTTATGATTATTATTTATATGGTGTGTGAGAAAGAGACAGAGATAGAGGAGAGAGAAAGAGACCAGGTGTACACATGCCATGATGCACATGTGGAGATCAGAGGGAAATTTCCAGGTTGGTCGTCACCTGTCCACCTCATCTGAAGCAGGGTTTCACATTCTGGACTCTGCCTTAGCTGTTATTTTCTGCACTTGCCACAGCTTCTGAGAGATTCTCCTGTCTCCACATCTCAACTTGTGTCAGAATCAGCATGCTGGGATTACAGAAGACCCTCCCCTCCATAGCTTCTGGCTTTCATGTGGGTCTGGGGATCTATGTTGTGTACTCAGGATGAGTGGTGAGCACTTTATCCACTGAGCCATCTTTCCAGCCCTAATGACATATAATTGCATAAGCACTTGTGATCAAATGGTCTGTATAACTGGGATTCTTACTTTATTTTAAATTCTTGGTAAGACTGAAAACTAAGCAACTAATAATTACTTTAAAAATGTATGATTGATTACAATTCTACAAAACTATTTCATAGGTATTTGGTCCTCAGATTTTATTTTAAAAATCAGTAATGAAATTGATTCATGGAAATTTTCAATAATTTTGTCCAAAGGCTCAGAAAGGATAAAGTTCCAATATTTCTTCCGGCTTCTGCATTTCTTTTGTTTTACCAGTATTAACAAATGTACTCTTGTTCTCAAGTTAAGTAACCATATCATAAATCAAGTGAAAAAATAAATGACAGGTTTGACTCTTCTAATACTATTTAATGCCATAATTGTTTTTAAATGGTATTGTTCTTCTACATTCAAAGAATTAAAAATATGTTGCTTATAGCTTTTCTGTGTATTTAATGTGGCTATTTAGTGTGTTCACCAAAAGGAATGGCTTGAGCTCCAAATATAACTCATGGAAGAATTTAATTAAAGATTATGAGTTATGATGATGACACAAACCTCAGGACAATAGCTATAGGAAAAGTGATGTCTATACTACATTATATTCAATCTATTTATTAAATAAAGAAGCACTGATCATTGAATCACTGATCCTTTGCTAATCTCCATAAAAAGTAGTTCATAGAGAGTTGACAAAAGAAGAGGAAAATTAATTATCTTTTCTACTTTTTATTTTATTTATTTTATTATCTTTTTTTTTGTTTGTTTTTTTGAGATAGGGACTCACTCTAGCCCAGGCTGACCTGGAATTCACTATGTAGTCTCAGGGTGGCCTCGAACTCATGGTGATCCTCCTACCTCTGTCTCCCAAGTGCTGGGATTAAAGGCATGCACCACCACACATGGCATCTATTTTTTTCTTGATACCCCTTTTCTTGTATAAATTGCAGTTAGAATATCATAGCATATAATAAATATCAAATGCATATGCTGTAAAATGCACTCTCCTCCACTCACAACATGTGCATGCATCCTAATACTTAAATACAGGAAAATATAAACCCATAAGTATCCATTTATCCCACAGTTCATAGAGCACAGAAAAATATTCATATTTTTCTTTCCTTTATAGCTTGTTTTTCAAAACAATTCAAGACATATGACAATGAGATGACACAGATATATTACTCTGTGTAGATATGCACTTTTATGACATTGGCAAGTGGGTGGAGATTGATGACTCGAAACTGCTCTAGTAGTTGTTCTGGCATTGTGTGCTCTTCTCCTCTAATAAAAGAAGGAGCTACACATGTATCATCATTATCAAGATCTGTTACTGTCAGTGACAAGAGAAAATCACTTGCAGTTTCACTGTGTGTATTAGTTAATACTGATAAATATTAAATACAGCTAGTGTATTATAGATACAGAAAGAATACATTAAAAATTAACTGAGCTATTTATAAGATGCCACAATAGGAATCAGAATTCATGGTAATGATGTTTTTAGCATTAAACATAACTTACATATTCATGCAGTGGTAAATGTTTTCCAGTTTGAGAAGTTTCTTTTTATAGTAAAAGGCAACAAGCATGTAATCACTGGTATTAAGTGCATTAGAGGAAGTAACTAAACAGACACAGTTTTTTCTGAACATTCTGTACCATTGTAAAAGTACACTTAATCTCATGGTTATATTATTTTGGACACATAAGTAGTTTAAAAAAAGATTTCAACATGTAAATGTGGACACTTTAAAATTTTTAGTGTTAAAAGATGAACAAATACTATGTTTGTGCAGGAAATATAGATGCATGTAATTTTACAAGTGCTGCAAATGTGAATAACTTTACTATGTTGTTTTAAAACCTCGTTTAAGTTTAATGTTATTTAACTCTGAAATTCCATACACAGAAGTGCTATTTACACTACAGGATATAAATTTTCAAGTATTCATAATAATGAAAGGGAATCTGCAAAATACTGGTTTCAGTTAAATTTGAATCTGGAGTTATAGTCACTTATTCATAACCTCAGCATGCAGCTAATTCTATTTTTCTATTACACTGCTGAATTATATTAGCAAACCTATGTAAATTTTTGAAGGCTTGGGAATTTAACTTAGCAATTTCCTGAATGGGGAAAAAGTTGGTGAGCTGTATCACATTAATCTCTTGCTACAGTTGCTGACACTGAGCAGACAGAACAATCAAAATGAAGAGCCTCAGAATTCCCATTGGATGCTCTATGGTTTTCCTGCTGCATCTGCTGGCTATGACAGGCTGTGGTAGGGTATGGCTTCCTTCACAATTCCTGAACTTGGATATTGATGGCATATCCAGAAATCTATTTTCACAGAGTCTCCATTTACAAGGTTTTCTTTTATTGTTTTTCTTCCATTTATTTTTCTAGTGTGACATTTACCAGTATGTTTCTTATAAATTCAGCAAATGAGTTCATGCATAATTGGTAGTTAAATATAAATACAAATGAGCCAGCAATACAAGTTGCATTGAGGAATTCAATACAGAGGTAGAATTATCTAATGGACATCACACAAAATTTAAAAATAACATATACAATCATAGAAATAAATGCTGTTTTGAATACTCTCTCTTATTATTCTTTTAACTTGTGATAGTTTTTAATTTATTTTTCCTTTCAGTATAGTTTCTAAGATTTTTGTCCAGGTCTTCTTTTTATAACTTTTTCTAGGGACACTTAGTGTATTTACATGTATTCTATTTTCCCTGTCATTTTCAAGACAATTAAACAAGCCTAAATTTGAATAACACTTCAATAACTAAAAAAAATGACATTATCAAGTGGCATGCAAGACAGGGTGAATTAGAACATTTTCATTGCTTATGGTGTTTGAATTTTGCACATAAATCTTGGAGGAAAAAGAAACCTGGCAATATAATTATTTTTCTATATGGCAACTTTAGCAACTAATTTGACTTCTGAATATATAGTCAATAGAAAGAAGTGTTCAATAGTACAAAAGATAGGAAGAGGAATGATAGTGGAAGATGTGTGTGTGTGTGTATAATATATACTTATAATAAATATACAAGTAAATCATATATATATATATATATATATATATATATATATATATATATATATATGTCCTGATTCATTTTCTAGATAGTGTCTCATTGTATCCTAGGTTGACCAGGAACTCATTCTGTATTCCCAGATTGGCCTTGAACTCGCAAAGATCCTCCGACCTCAGTTTTGCACCTGCCAGGCCTAAAGTAGTGCAACACCATGCCCAGCTACAAGTTTTAATTGTAATTAATGAAAACTGTATGGGCACTTCCAGCTAAGATTGCTACTGCCTAACTGCACCTCACCTCTCTGGGAAAGAAAGGCAAGGCATTAAGGGTTCATTGAGTATTTTAGAGGAGAGCAATCTCTAATAGATCACCAGTGGGAGGGAGAAGAGGCAAAAAGAAAGGGAATCACTGATTCCCTCACTCGCAGGTAGCCCCCCAGTCCCCCAATTTCCCCAAGAACCTGCTATACACATAGTCTCTGTTTCAGGATACTTCCGCACTTACTGTAGGTAAGGGGACCCAAGCCAGCATAGTTCCACTTGCTTCTCTGCACAGGGGCTACTACTCCAGCCCACATGTGACCTTGGGCAGGCTCTGCCCACTGGTCCACTTGAGAGTAGGCTTGATTGATCCATCTGTCCACCACACGCACACCACCCATCCACTTATGCAAGCTTAGTCTGCTCTACCCATTTGTCCATTTACTGCTCCAGCTACCTGCCTGTCCATGCTCATACTCAGGCCTATTCCACCTTGCCCATGCGAGCTCAGGCTCACTCTGCCTTTCCACACCTGCTATCTCTGGCCCAATCCCCAATCTGCTGTGCTGGCCACCCACCAGGGTCCCACTGTAAGCGAGCTCAGGCTGCTTCAGTGTCCCAGTGTTCTGCCATGCATAAGTTTAGGCTGCTTCAGTGCTTGGTGCTTTGGTGTCCCTCTATGCACAATCTCAGGCAGCTTCAGCATCCCAACATGTGAGAGCTCAGGTTGTATTGGCATCCCTGCCTCATGCGAGCTCAGACTGCTTTGGTTCTGCCAAGTGAGAGCTCAGACTGCTTCCACAACCATCTTCAGGCTGCTTCAGCTTCCCACTGTGCATGAGCTCAGGCTGATCCATCCACCTACATGTTAGCTCAGGACCACCCTGCCCATATGCTTGCCTGCTGGCTAGCTCAGGACAGCTCCCCCAAGAGGCATCACTTCCCCCACTCATGGAAACCACAGTCCTACTCTCCCTGCCCATACACTGTGATGGGCAGACCACAGGGCAAAAGAAATAACATGAAAAATCAAATGCAAGTAAATCCGGTAAGATTACCCAGTCCTACAATGAACGTCTCTAATCAAAACAGAGAAGAGTCAATAAGATCAGAACACCAAAATAAAGCTATGAGCAATGCAACCCTAACCAAGCTACTGGTAGAACCTGCAGAAAAGCAACAAAGGACTGATAATCGTGTGGATGCTGCCATCACTAGACTAGATCTAATAGATAAGAAAATGGAAGGAGTTCAAAGACAGTTAAGAGATATGAAGGAGAGTGAAAAAAAGTGGACCCCAAAAATCAGTTGGCAATGCCAAATGAAGACATAAGGAAATGCAAGGATGAATTCCAAGAAGCATCAAGAAAATCAGAAAATGATGTAAAAGAGAAGCTTGACAGAGGGATGGAAACTATACATAGAAAAGTAGTAGAAAATACAAACTTAATAGAATAAGTCCAAAATTCTTTACAAGCTCTCAAGAATAGATTCAGCCATGTGGAGGATAGAAACACCAATCTGGAAGATGAAACAGAAGAAACAGTTGAGAGTTCAAAAGTTTCAATAAGTTCAAAAAATTCTGTCAACAGAATATGAGGGAATTGTGGGATACCCTTAAATATCCTAACATCCAAATCATGGGAATACCACAAGGGGAAGAAATACAGACCAAAGGCATGGAGAACTTAATCAACAATATACTCAAATAAAACTTTCCTCTCTCTTAAAAGAAAGGCCCATCAAGATACAAGAAGCTAACAGAACTCCAAACAGATTGGCCCAAAGAAGAAACTCTCCAAGATATATTATCATTAAGACTCTAAACATTGAGATCAAAGAGAAAATCCTAAAAGCAGCTAGGGAAAATCAGCATATCACTTTTATAGGTAACCCCATAAGAATTACTTCAGATTTCTCAATGGAAACCCTGAAAGCCAGAAAGGCCTGGAATGTAAAACTGTAAAGTCTAATAACCGATGGCTTCCAATCCAAACTACTTTACCCTCATAATAGATGGTGAAAGAAAAATTTTCCATGACAAAACTCAGCTTTACAATTATATGAATACAAAACCATACCTACAGAGAGTATTTCAGGAAATTCTCCACAGAGAAGAATCAAATAATCAACCTCAAATGCCTAAAAGAAGCAGATCACAATAACCAAACTCAGAGAATGTACACAAAACTTCAAAGTCCATGGAAACACCAAGCCACATATACCAACACAATATGGGAGAGATCAATTCAAACTTCATGGTCATTACCCTAAATATTAATGGCCTTAATTCACCCATCAAGAGACACCAACTAACAGGATGGATAAGAAAATTAGACACCTCAATTTGTTGTCTTCAAGAAACCCACCTCACCACTAAAGACAGACACCTCCTTGGGGTGAAAGGGTGGAAAACAATATTCCAAGTAAACGTGAATAAGAAACAAGCAGGCATGGCTATATTAATATTGGATAAAATAGACTTCAAACCAAATATAATCAAAAAAGACAAAGAAGGCCACTTCCTACTTATCAAGGGAATGATCCATCAAGAGGATATCACAATCATAAATCTGTATGCACCAAACACAGGGGCACCACAGTTCATAAAACAAAACCTACTTGACAATAAAACAGAAACATCTACCAACATCATCACAGATGGGGGCTTCAATAAACCATTATTAGTAATAGACCATCCAAACAGAAACAAAACAGGGAAGTAAGAGAGGTCAACAAAACCATAGATCACTTAGATATAATGGACATCTACAGATCATTACATCCCAAATCCACAGACTACACATTCTCAGCAGGCATGAAACATTCTCTAACATAGATCATACACTGGTCACAAAGCTTGCCTCTATATATTTAAGAAGATGGACATAATTCCCTGCATGATATCAGATCACAATGCTATATTGCTAGAAATTAAAAACAAAAGACCACCAAGAATCCCATCAGCTCCTGGAAACTGAACAGCACACTTTTAAACAATAAATGGATAGTGGTCAAAATAAAAAATGAAATTGCAAAATTTCTAGAAATGAATGACAATGAGAACACATTGTACCAAAACTTATGGGACACAAAGAAGGCAGTCTTTAGGGGAAATTTCATGGCACTAAATGCCTTCATAACAAAGACAGAGAGACTCCAAATCAATAACCTAACCATCCACATAAAGGCACTAGAAAAGCAAGAAGAATCCAACTCAAAAAAGCTCCAGACAGAAAGAAATAATTAAGATCAGAGCAAAAATTAATGAACTGGAAACTAAGAAAACAATTAAGAAAATTGACAAAACAAAGAGCTGATTCTTTGAAAAAATAAACAAGATTGACAAACCCCTGGTCAATTGGAACAAGAAAAAAAAAAGAGACACTTCAAATTAACAAAATTCAAAATGAAAAAGGAGAGATTAAAACATACATAAGTGCAATTGGTAGAATCATCAGGACTTATTTCAAAAACCTCTACTCCACAAAACTGGATAGTATGGAGGAAATGGATAAATTTCTGGACATACACCACGTACCAAAGTTGAACTCGGAGCAGATTAATCTCCTAAACAAACTTGTCATAGTCATCGAGATTGAAAAACTAATAAAACCCCTCCCCCAAAAGAAAAGTCCCAGACCAGATGGCTTCTCAGTTAAATTCTATCAAACCTTCACCAAAGAATTCAAACCAATCTTCCTCAAAGTGTACCACACAATTTGAGAAAAGGAAAAGCTACCCAACTCCTTCTATGAAGCTAGTATTACCCTAATTCCAAAACCAGGCAGAGATGCCACAAGAAAAGAAAACTACCGGCCTATTTCCCTGATGAACTTACACTCAAAGATCATGAACAAAATCCTCACAAACCAAATCCAACAATACATTGAAAGCACTATCCACCTTGATCAAGTGTGATTCATCCTAGGAATGCAGGGGTGGTTCAACATACGGAAATCTGTCAATGTAATACAGCACATAAACAAGGTTAAATACAAAAAACACTTGATCGTTGCAATAGATACAGAAAAGGCCATTGACAAAATACAACATCACTTCATGATCAAAAAATTGGAGAGAATTGGCATGGTTGTTTCATATCTTAACATAATAAAGGCAATATACAAAGCTCCTAAGGCTCAAATAACATGCAATGGAGAGAGACTGAAGGAATTCCCATTAAGATCAGGAACAAGACAGGGGTGTCCACTCTCACCTCTGCTTTTCAACATAGTACTGGGAGTCCTAGCTCAAGCAATAAGACAGGGGAAGGAAATAAAAAGGATACAATTTGGAAAGTAAGAAGTTAAGTTAGCTCTATTTCCTAACGACATGATTCTATACATATGAGACCCGAGAGACTCCATCCAAGAACTGGTGAAGTTGATTAATTCCTATAGCAAAGTAGCAGGATACAAAATCAATGCCCCCAAATCAGTAGCCTTTCTATATGCAAACGACAAATATACAGAGAAAGAAATAAGTAACATAGTCCCATTTTCAATAGCAACAAAAAAATAAAATACCTTGGAATAACTTTAACCAAGGAAGTGAAAAATCTGTACAATGAAAACTTAAAAACACTCAAAAAAGAAATTGAGTAGTACTTGAGAAAATGGAAAGACCTCCCATGCTCCTGGATAGGCAGAATTAACATTGTGCAGATGGCAATCCTACCAAAGGCATTATACAAATTTAATGAAATTCTAATCCAAATGCCAACATTGTTCTTCACAGAAATAGAAAAATGATCTCAAAGTTCAAATGCAAATGCAGAAGGCCTAAGATATCCAAGCATTTCCTCAGGAAAATAAATACCTCTGGAGGCATCACCTTACCTGATCTAAAGCTATATTACAAAGCCATAGTAAGAAAAACAGCATGGTACTGGCATAAAAACAGGAGGATAGAATAGTGGAATGGAATTGAGGAACCTGACATTGAGTCAAGCAACTACAGCTACTTGATATTTGACAAAGGCCCTAACAATGTAGGCTGGATAAAAGAGCATCTTCAACAAATGGTGATGGACACACTGGATAACCATATGCAGGAAATTGAAACTTGATCCACATATCTTGCCATGCATAACACTCAAGTTCAAATGGATCAAAGACCTCAATATAAGACCAGAAACTCAGCTCTGACTGGAAGAAAATATAGGAGGAACTTTCCAAGATATAGGAATGGAAAAAGACTTCATGAACAAAACCCCACTAGTACAGGGTCTTAAACAGTCACTCAACCAATGGGATCACAAGAAGCTGAAGAAGTTCTTCATAGACAAGCATACAATAATCAAAGCCAATAGAAGAGCCACAGAATGGGAGAAATTATTTGCTGAATATCCAACTGACAGAGGCCTATCTCTAGAATCTACAAAGAACTGAAAAACCAAAACAATAAAATGTCAAACAATCCACTCACAAAATGGGGCAAAAAGCTGGACAGGCAGTTTACAGAGGAAGAAATATAGATGGCAAGCACACACTTAAGAAAATGTTCATCATCCCTCATCATCAGGGAAATGCAAATTAAAATAACTATGAGATTCCACCTTACCCCAGTAAGGTTCACAAACATCAAAAAATCAAATGAAAATAAATGCTGGCAAGAATGTGGAGAAATAGGAACCCTCATCCACTGTTGGTGGGAATGTAAGATGGTATAACCACTTTAGAAAGCAATATGAAGACTCCTAAAAAAGCTGACTGTAGAGTTACCAACAGACCCAGTTATTCCCTTACTGGGCATGTACCCTAAAACCTTCAAGCCTCAGTCCAGAGAGACTTGCTCAACCATGTTTATAACAGCTCAATTTAAGAGCTAGAATCAAGCCAATGTCTATCACCAGAAGAATGGATAACTAAGATGTGGTATATCTACACAATGGAATTCTACAGAGCTGTAAGAAAAAATGACACAATGAAATTTGAATAAAATTGGTTTAACATGGAACAGATCATTCTCAGTGAACTTACCTAATAACAGAAAGATAATCGCCACACAGTCTCACTCACCTATAGCACCTAACCTGAATCTACCCAATATGCTGACATACCCAGAAAGCATCTCAAGGACTAGACATTAGGATGGGTGGGTAGGGAGAGGAGGCCAAAGGAGGGGATGGGGGACACAAATCTACACCCAAATGGCAATGGTACCATAAAAATCTACATCCTAAAAGATGGACCAAATGGTTGAACCTTCATCAGGCCCTTAGAGGGAACACCTGAGTCACAAGACACTGGAGAGGCTATGATAAAAACTGACTTTAATCTTTGACAGCCTCTCTCTCTCTCTCTCTCTCTCTCTCTCTCTCTCTCTCTCTCTCTCAATCTCTCTCTTCCCTCTTCTCTCTAACTCTTTTATATTAGTTATCTTTTTCTTCCTTTTCTTAGTGGGCACTGACCTGTAACTCCCAGTACCAGCATGTGGCTATCATCTACAATGAGCTTTTGATCAGAGAGACTTACAAGGTTTCCTAAAAGCATGACAGATTTCTGTCAGAGTACTTAATGACCCACCAAAGGTTAGTGGTAACACCCTACTGCTGAAGACACCATATATGGTTGATACATAACATGGAGTGACATAGCTGGAAGCTGGAAGAGTGTCAGTCCCCAGACAGTCAGTGCATCTAGTGCCAGAAAATGCCCCATGGGCGACTGGGGGAAAATGACCAATATCTGTCCAAGAAACTCATGCTGTAACCTACTTAACAGCAAATAACCTGTTGTGATGCTCACACAAGTGCAATAATGGCATACAGCCATGGTGGGAAACCAACTGCTCTTGATTTGGCTAACTGATCCACTCAGTGGTACGGGACCCATAGCTGGAGCTGGGAAACAAGTCAGTACCATATCCAAACATGAGCCTTCTATCCATGATCAAACTACCACCAACAGTGAGCTACAAGAGGGCCTACACCTATTAAATTGTCTCTAAAAAATAATGGTTATCCCATTTATCTGGTGCTAACTTCGCTGTCCATTGGAGAATCTGCTTCTCTTTTTCAGATAGACACAGATTCTAAGGAGAGAACCACCCCATCATACCTCGAAAGGACCCCAGCTGAAACTAAATATAATTGGGGAAACAAGAAAGGGTGCTGTTTTATAGATGAACCTGGTACCAGCACAAGGTTGAAGGAGATCGAAACGGAACAATCAACTCCTACCAAATCAGATATCCATAGACACAGAGGCTCCCAACACCACATCACTGAAGCAGACCTAAAATGAACCCAACATGGCTTAGGGAAATTTTGTGGAAGAGGGGGCAGAGAGAACATCAGAGCCACATGTTGGGTCATGATACACAGAGATATTTCCTCCTACCCACAATGCATGGCCCTTATACTTCAACAAGGAGGGGTCAGGAGGAGGGGGTAGGACATGGAGTAGGCTAACAATGTGTGGTGGTTTGAATAGATGGCCCCCAATATATTCAGTTCTTTATTGTTTGTAGTTTGCATCTGCTGGCTACCTGGCTGGAGGCAATGTCACTGGGTGGATCTTTAGGTGTGGTGGTGGGTTTCAGATTTCAATCTAAAGATATGCAAAGTTTGCCTAGCTGGAGGTCCTGAAGTGTGCTGTGGCTTTTTGGCTTTACGCTTGTACTTCTTTCTCTCTCTGCTTGGTCCTGTGAAGGCAGGCCAGTTTCTTCTGCCATTATGGAACTTCCGCTGGATCTGTAAGTGTCAATAAATATCCCTTCCTCCATAACTGTGCCTGGTCTGGAATTCATCTCAGCAAACCTGAAGCTGTCTGCTACAGAATGGTACCAACTTGACTGTTTTCACTGAATACAAAGTAATTAATAAAATTAATTAATTAATTTTTAAAAGCTGGAAATAATTAAAGTCCATCAAAATTTTACTGGGTAAAGGGAAAACCAACTACTCTAGTTGGACTGGAGGCCCACTCCACAGAAGGGAATATATACCTTTTAGTGAATTGTTGGCCAGGGAGGTCCCTGATGCCCCCAAAGCATTACAGGCCATTGTCAAGGCTCTTGGTTTCCCACCAGTAATAGGTGGTAAGGCCCTATTGCTAATGACTCCACATGCTTGGGCTGCAAGGTCATTGAGAAATTAAGCTGGAGCTAAGTTTAAAACCTCCTCCCTGCAGATCAGGTGACAGAAAGCTGTAAAAAGCTACATTGCATGCAGCTCTATGGGAAAGAAAGAAGTTATCAGTAGAGATAAACAATAGTTGACCCTGCAAGCCTTAAGTTGGGCCAGCCAGTACAAATGAGCCAATGGTGCAATAATGACATGTTTGTTATGGGGGAACCAACCATTATCTAATTGGATGAGGGGCCTGCTCCATGGAAGGGAATACATGCCTGGTACTGAAAACCAAGTCAAAAGCCTATAGTGGGGGAGGTCATGAGCCCTACAGATCTAATGCCAGCTGGTGTCACCCTAAATGCAGATCCTATCAGACAGCCCTGTAAGCACTTTTCTTTCGTTTTTTAATTTTTTTGTTTATTATTCATTTATTTGAGATTGACAGACAAAGAAAGAGGGAGAGAGATAGAGAGAATGGGCGCACCAGGGCTTCCAGCCACTGCAAACGAACTCCAGACTCGTGCGCCCCCTTGTGCATCTAGCTAACGTGGGTCCTAGGGAATCGAGCCTTGAACCGGGGTCCTTAGGCTTCACAGGCAAGCGCTTAACCGCTAAGCCATCTCTCCAGCCCACTTTCCTTTTTTTAAGTTGGTTGTGTACACAGTGAGTATACAGCCATGTAGGTACCATTGTTAGCCTCCTCCCTGTCTTCCCCCTTCTGCAGGGATCCTCCTCATTGGGGAATGTGGGATGTGCATTGTGCAGTTAGCCATCACTTATGGATAAGAGGCAATATCTCTGTGCATAATGTCCTAACATGTGGCTCTAACAATCTTTCTGCCACTTTTCCACAATTTTCCCTGAGCCATGATGGGTTAATTTTAGGTCTACTTCAGTGATAAGGTATTGGGAGCTTCTGTGCCTCTGGGTATATGGTTTGGTAAGAGTTGAGTGTTCTCTGTGTCTTTCTCCTTCACCCTTGTGCTGGTACCAGGTTCACTAAGAAAACAGCAGCACTCTTGCTCATTTACCCAATTACTCCTGGTTTCAGTAAGGGCCCTGGTGAGGTGCAATTGGCTGAGTGGTTTAAGCTACTCTGCAGCAAACAACCTGATGTGATTCCCACACAAGAGCAATAGTGGTACACAGCCATGCTGGATAACCAACTGATCTTGATTTGGCTAACAGATCCTCTAAGTGGAACAGAATCCATAGCTGGAACTGGGAAACAAGTCAGAACCATACCCAAAACATGACCCCACTCTCTATTATCAAGCATCCACCAATTGTGGGCTACAAGAGGGTCTACAGCTATTAAATTCTCTCTAAAATAATAATGGCCCTCCCATTTATCTAGTGCTGACTTCACTCTCCTTTGCAGAATTTGCTTCTCTTTTTCAGATGGACACTTTTCTTAATGTTCATACCCATATATTAATGATACTTTCAGTTTTGGTTAGAAAGGCTTATCTTTTCAGATGGCAGTGACATCTGGGATGACTCAAAAGGCACCTTAGTGCTAAGAAGTGACACCCTCCAAGGATCATAATCTATTGCAGAAGAGGTGGCAGAAGAAAAAAAAATGTAAGAGCCAAAGAAAGGGTGGGACTGCTTACAATGTAGTATTCCAGACTTAAAATGGCCTTGGTATCCATGACCTCACAGTGTCTAATACTAACTACACAAGACTCTCATAATAGGAGAAAAAGATAATGACATCAAAATAAAAGAGAGACTAATCACAAGTGGAGGGGATATGATGAAAAGTGGCTTTGTGAAGGGAAAAGTGAGGAGGGGGGTAATTATCACTGTTTATTGTCTGTAGTTATGGAAGTTGTCAATGAAAAAGTTTAAACCAATTGACTGGGTAAATTGTGATATATTTATGTTACAGAATGCTATATATTATTGAAAAATATCATGCTACAAATGAACCATAAGAATTTAGTTCTATATACATACTTCTGAGAGAAAGAAGTTGGAAATGTCAATGCTTCCAGCAAATCATATTTAAAAGAGAAAATTAATCTATGATAATATTGATTCGTATAGGCTTTATTTTTGTTGGAGTCTATTAGCTGAATGGGATCAACTGAGTCTTCTGGGGTTCTAATGTTATCTTATAATTTGTTCAGGGCAATAGTTATATATAGTGAACAAATCCAAAAGTCTAAAGAAATCAACTTCTATCATTTAATATAATTCCTCAATTAATTAAAATTAACAGGTGATTATACATAAACTTCAAAAATTATTAAGTTCATATGTCCTTGTTTTATAACATTAGAAAATACAACTAGAGGCTGGAGACATAGCTCAGCAGTTAAATACACTTGCTTGCAAGGACTCAAGGCCAACGATGGATTTCCCCAGCATACACATAAAGCCAGATGCACAGAGCAGCATATGTGTGTGGAGTTCAGTTGCAGTGGCAAGAGGCCCTAGAGTGCCCAAGCTCCTCTCTCTCCCTCCCTCCCTCTCTGTTTCTCTCTCTCCCTCTCTCTCTCTCACTCTCTCTCTCCCCTTGCAAATAACTGATAAACTTTTAAAAATGCAACTAACTTCTAATAATTTCTGTACATAAGAAGGACAGAAATTTAACCCATTGTCTCTAGATTTTGTTGATATAGTCTTATATCAAAATTTTGTTATTTATTTATTTCATTTTTTATGTGTGTTTATGGTGTGTGTATGTGTGTGTTTGTATATACATGTATGCATGTGGATTCCAGAAGTCAATACTACATGTCTTTTATAATCACTTTCCACCTCTTTCTTTAAGACAAGATCTCTAATTAAACTTTGAACTCACCAATTCAGTTTATCAATCCAGCACTTCCATGGGATCTTGCTGTGTCTATGTCTCCAATGATGAGAATGTGAGCTAGTGCCTCCAGGAGGCAGTATATTTTGAGGGCAGGCTTATGGGTGTTATAGCCAGTGTCCCCTTGCCAGTGTTTGGCACACTCTCCTATTGCTATTGTCCACCTTATGTTGGCAAGGGGGTGATGTCCACCCTTTACTCATGTCGTCATTTTCTCTGCTATCATGGAGCTTCCCCTCAAGTCCCTAAGCCAAAATAAACTTCTTTTTTTCTGGTTGGGTGATTTCTGCCAGCAATGCGAACCTGACTGTGACACTTGAATATTAGATTTTCACTTTCTTAAGTGAAAATTCATTATTTTCATTTTGCAATTGATACCTGCACATGTGTATCCTTTAAATACATATATAGAAATCTAACCCCCAGTGTTACATTAAGAGACAAGTTATTAGGAAAATAATTAGATTTACATAAGGTAATAAAGTAAGGGACTTTGATAAATGAGAGTAGCACTCTTATGAATCAGGAAAGAAAATCTGCATTGTCTGTCTGTTTTCTAATACAATAAGAAGATAGCAGTGTGTAAACTGGAAGGTGGCTCTTCAGAACTTCACTCTGGTGGGATGATGATCTTCTTAGTCTCTGAAACTAGTGTTTTCTCTGCATATACCCAACCCTGCTATTGTTTTTTTTTTAATATTGTATTTATTTATTTGCTTACTTATCTATTTGAAGGAGAGAATGGGCATTCCAAAGCCTCTAGCCACTGAAAATGAACTTAAGACACATGTGCCCCCTTGTGCATCTGGCTTATATGGGTCCTGGGGAATTGAACCAGGGTGCTTAGGCTTTGCAGGCAAATGCCTTAACTGCTAAGTCATCTCTCCAACCCTGCTACTGTGGATTTTTTTTATTATTTATTTATTTATTTGAGAGTGACACAGAGAGAAAGACAGATAGAGGGAGAAAGAGAGAATGGGCGCGCCAGGGCTTCCAGCCTCTGCAAACGAACTCCAGACGCGTGCGCCACCTTGTGCATCTGGCTAACGTGGGACCTGGGGAACCTAGCCTCGAACCGGGGTCCTTAGGCTTCACAGGCAAGCGCTTAACCGCTAAGCCATCTCTCCAGCCCCTGCTACTGTGTTTTTAATAACATTTTTTTCACTTTTCTACTTTTCTCTTTTGACATCTTCACATCCTTTTCTCTGTCCAACATATGACTACACATTTTACATACCTATTAATTCATGTTGCTATTTTATGACATTTCATTATAGACATGTATATATAGACATATAGTTCAGATAGATAGATAGATGACAGATAATAGGTAGATTTAGAGATACATGTATAATTTTCGTTTTTATGATCCAATAATTCTTGTCATCTACCTATTTTGCTGAGTACTATCCCAGTTTAGTCTATAGTGTGATTAACCCCTCTGAAGTGTTATCCTTCTATTCTCAACATTTTGGTCATGGAAAATCATAGCTAATTTTATGCACTGAAATTGTTAGATGCCACTGCTTTATAGATTTACATCTGTCCCATGATCATTTCAATTTGTCATTATAAATTTAATGCAATTTAGTTAATTTTATGCTCTTAATTTCCATCTCATAAAATTTATCAATGAATCCTTCTTATTCTTTCTGCAAAATATATCCTCAGGACTGGAGAGATGGTTTAGTGCTAAAGGCACTTGCCTGTAAAGCCTAACATGCATCTGGAGTTCTTTTTCAGCAGCTAAAAAACCCTGGCATGCACATTCTCTTTCCCTGTCATATATGGTAGCACATACTATTAATCCTAGCAATCTGCAGGCTAAGGTAGGGCGATCTCTGTGAGTTAAAGGCCAGCCTGAGACTACAGAGTGAATTCCAAGTTAGTCTGGACTAGAGCGAAACCCTACCTCAAAAAAAAAACATCAAACATGGCTCTGGGAAATTTATGGAAGAGTGGGTGGAAAGAATGTTAGAGCCACACGTTGGGTCATTATGCACAGACACATTGCCTCTCACCCGTAATTGATGGCTAACTCCACAATGCAGGACCCATATTCCCCAATGAGGAGGGTCCCTGTGGTGGGGAGAGGACAGGGAGGAGGCTAATGATGGTACCAACATGACTATATACACTGTGTACATAGATAGTTAAAATAAAGTAAAAAAAAAATCATCAGTGTAAACCTTTCTCTCCTTCCACTGCTAATTCCTAAGAGAAGTTTAAATGCTGTTTCTGAGCTGCTCAACTTCATTGTTTCATAAATGGTCTTCTTCTTTCCCTCCTATTATAGTTTATAACACTTATCTTCCTAAAATCTATCCGTCCAAACAACCAGAGAGCTTTTTTAAACTAAAGCTATTTCATTCTCTTGCTTACAATTTTATAAAGACTGACTGTATTTATGACTATAACTCCTTAATATAGCTATACAACCTTGTAAAGTTTATCTTCTGCTTGCCCATTTTACGTCATTGACTACCACTTACCACATACTCTCCTCTAACTACTCTAGGATTTTTGCTTTACATTGAAATATGGAAAGTTCATTCTTCCCTAAAGACCTTTTCAGTTAATTTTTATTCTACCAGAAACTATTACCCCATATTTCCTCATGGTTGTTGATGCAATATTATTTATATCTTATTTCTAATGTCATTATCTTGCTATAATATATTGTAATTTTTTTTTAAATTTTTAAATTTGTTTATATTTTGAAAGAGAGAGGGAGTAGCAGATAGAGAATTGGCACACCAGGGCCTCCAGCCACTACAAAAGAACTTTAGATACATGCACCACCTTGTACATCTGGCTTACATGGGTACTGGGAAATTGAACCTGGCTCCTTTGGCTTTGCTGGCAAGCATGTTGACCACTAATCTATCTCTCCAGGCCAATATTTTGTAATCATAAATTAAAATATTCCATCGTTTTCCTAGTGGTCAACCTTCGTGTCCAAGGACATACAAGGAACTACATCAATACAGTTTTTTTTTTCATGTATGACTATCAAAACTATCTTCTTTACATGTTTGTTTACAGTCTCTATTTGGTCAACATGCAGAAAATATTATTTTTATAAAAATATAGGACTTAAATTATTCACCATCATCATCCATCAGGGACGTGCAAATGAAAACATCTTTGAGATATCCAGTCAAAATGGTTATTATTTGGAAAACAGACAACAAGTGGTGGCAAAGATGGGAGGAAAGATGAATCTTCACTGTTGGTGGGAGTGCCAACTAATACAGCCATTATGGAATTTTCTCAAAAAATAGAAATAGAACTCTCAAAAGATACATCCCTACCTCTCCTGGGGATATGCCATTATAAAGCCCACACTCTACTACAGAGATACTTGTGCATCCATACTTATTTTGCTTATATTTACAATAGCTAAGAATTGAAATCAGCCAAGATGTCTATCAATAGGTCAAAAGACAATGAAAATGTGGTGTATGAACACAATGAAATTTTATTTATCAAAACAGAAAAACAAAATTTTGAAACTTTCAGGAAAATGGATGGACCTGGAAAGAATAATATTAAGTGAAATGATTCCAACTTAGATCAAAATTGCATGTCTCTGATAAGTGGATCTTAGCTTAATATATGTGTATATGTATAATATGGTAAGCTCATTATAATTATAAGCTAATTATAAGTTAATATAAGCTATTCTAAACTAATATATAATATATATAATAGAGAGAAAGAGGGAGAGACAGAGAGAGAGAGAGACAGAGAGAGAGGTAAATGTTGATAAATCCTAAAGGATAGAATCATAACCAAAAGAATTGAGCTTGAAGAGGGTAGAGGACATAGTAAAAGGAAACATGTGACATATAAACAAAAAGGAGAAAGATACTGGGGGAGGGATATTGGCGTGAGAGAGGGGGAGTGAGGAGAGGAAGGAGGATGAGAATCAACAAAAACTAATTGTATTTGAAAAGGCCAGAATCAATGACGCTTAAATCTCTGCATGCCAATGAAAAAATATTTTAAAAAGATAGGCTTTATATTTCTTATCGACTGACTCTTTGAGTACTTTAGACAATAATTGGATGCTACTCAGCAAATATTCCTTTAAAAAGAGAAATATTAGTGTTCTCTGTGAATTTCTTACTAAAAGCACTGAGAACATTTGCCAGAACACTGTGAATTAAGGTCCACATTTTCATATTATTAATTTACAGTTCCCCTTCTCTTGTAAAAAGCAGGACTGTGCTTTCTAAATCATGACTGCCTTGCAGTATTTACTATTGGAGATGTCAGTGTATTTGGAGTGGTTGATGGTACTTCTAAAAAATACCATATGCCAGCTATATTAATCAGTAAGTGATAAGGGATGTGTAGAAAAATGTCATTAAGCTCAAGTGTCAGGATCATATAAGCATGCACATTTACCAATTGCATGCAGCTGTCCTAAGAGAGAACCAAGTGCTGAACAAAAGATTAACCAGATAAGAGGCTGAGAGACATGTGATTTGTGTGTGATAATAGGGAATTAAATAATAGAAATATATACTAAATATATTCTGAAATAGAGTCCATAAATGAGAAATATGTTCTCAGTCAAAATCTGCAGGAACTGAAAAATATGGATTGCTTAAGAACAAAATATGTCAGGGAAAAGTATGTAGACATTAGTTTAGTACCTTAGGAAGAGAATGTATGTATCTATTCAGCTGTGAGGGAGGGTACACTAAAGATGAAATAGAAATTTTTATGTTAGTTTGGAGAGAACAAACTGGGCTACCATAGGTAGTGATCAACGTCGTGAATCATGATCAATCAAGTAAGTTCGTTAGCCCCTGACATGGATACCTGTAAATTCTTAGACCTGTGGAATGAGTTCAGTTGTTCAATAACCTTAGTTGGAGGTATAATAGCTATAAGACCTCCCCTATATCCTTTGCCTCCTAAAATTACTACATTATTATGAATTGCTATGGTGATTCAATGTCTTACTATAGAACATTAGAGTAATGCTTGATTGAGATCAGTGCAACGTGTTAAGCAAAGGCTATGTCCTAAGCAAAATACAGTATATGTATTCATGTTGGTTGATGTTCTCTGAAAAAGCAGCCAAGGGTTTAACTCTCACTCTGAACATCACAGCTGTGTTTTCTTATTTACTGAGACAGAGAATCTCTTGAATTAACAGTCCACCAAGGAAGAATTCAGGTTACAGTGATTTCCCCCATGTTATGTAGTTGTGCCAAACCATAAAAGGCCATAATAATTTGAGATGATATTTCATGGCATGTTTAGTGCTACTTTTTCTTGAACAAATAGTCACCACTTAGCTGTTGTGCCAATTCAAGTTCCCTATTAATGTTAGAGAGTGTTTTCAACAAATTATTTTACAAGTTTTTGCAAACGGAGCCAAATGTACTTAAAGAGCTTTAATAATTATATTGAGACAAATAAAAATTTAGATAAACATTTAGCAAATTACAAAGTCATAATAGAAATATCAAAATACTTATCTGATTTTTGTATGGATATAAATGAATGTGAAGTTTCTTTTGAGTATATTGACTATTTATCAAAAATACAGTTCAACACTGAATATTTAAAAGCAAATTATTTAAAATATACAGTTATTTTTCTTCATCACTTTTGAACTATTCTGTTTACACAAATTGTATTAATATAATGTATTACAAACCTTTATATATACTGACAAAAAATAACCCCATTTTGACTTATCTATGATTTTCATACCAGTCTGAAACCTGATATGGCAGTGAATTTTAATTTACATTTCCCTATTTCTAGTTATTAACTATTTGAACATTGTCTACCATTAAGTTTCCCCATACCCACTATTATAATACATACACATTTATCTAGTATTTTTACTCTCATGTAAGACATCTAAACAGTTAATTCTGTAATCTGCGCACCATTTTGTAAAGAAACATTGCTTGATTGCTTATAGCATAATCCTCTATTCAAATTTAATCGATAAACCTCTTGTTTTTCTAATTAGTTATTATAGTGGCTCAAGCAGCTTACTGAAATCAATCAATTCCTTTCTATTTCAAATCTCTGTACCATGCAGTGATCCTCTAATTTTCTTTCTTTAACTCTACCTGTCAACTCTGATTAATCTGTCTTTATAATTCATATCCACAACCCTCAACTACTTCTGTGTCTTCCGACCCTACCTCTTTACCTCTACTATCCTATTCTTAGCTTAAAGGTACTGGAGATAAGTGTTGTATTTTAGATATGATACCCCCTTTACATGGAGCACACTTAATAATTTTGGTATAAAATACATGGCAGGATATTTTTCCATTTTGTCCTTAATTTGAAAAGATTATGGCTGATATGCTAAAACAAAATAAGATATGTTTAATGCATATGAAATAAATATGTTACTCAAAGTGCTACAATTAAGATTTTTTCACAGCTGATAATAAACTATTAAAATGTTTTTATTCTGACTTATATGATTTTATGCTGTACAGAGTATAATTAAATATGTATTGAACAATTCTCAAGAATTATGACAAGTCCATTGTTATATGTCTACAACACAAATCATCATACAGATATATTGTATCAACTAAATTTTGCCTTCCTGCTTTTCTTTCATAGTCAATGCTTTCTTCTACCCTGGACTAATAGGAACTATGATATATCTTCCACACCATTCTTTGCCATTCCAGGACATTATACAAATGGATTAATTTACATCAACTTTCTTTTAACTAGCCAAACACATGTGAGAGTTAGGTATGCTGCAACAAATGAAAAGTAGTTGTTTCCTCAGCTATTTCTATTCCATTGCATGCATGAATTACTACCTACTTACCAGATGGACACTTGGACTGTGTACATTGTGGTGATAATGAGTGAAGCTGTTCTACATACCTGCATCCATATTTTTGTCTGTGTATGTCCACTTCTGTTTTTACCTTTTGGAGGACAAGTAGGCCATCTGTGTCAGGTGACAAATAAAGGTTTCCATTTCAAAGAAACTGATAAAATGACTTCTGCATGTTAAGGTTGCTCTACATGCCTGACACTTGAGAAGAAGTGGTTGGGTTTTAGCCATTTTTTACAAGTATGTGGAATTATTGTGATCATGGTTGTCATTTTAATCTCCCTGAATACTAAAGATGTTGGGTATCATTGTTATCTACTTATTTTCCATGTAGACATCTCTCTGAGTATATCATACATTTTTCCATTTTTAAAATTTTAATAACCAAAATTAAATACATAATGAATCTGATGTATTTTTGATAAAACTTATGTGTTTTTGACAGAACCTCACTACAAGCCAGCACTGGCTCATGCCAGCCTATCACATAACCACAAGGAATGTTGCTTAAAATACCTCAACTCTAATTCAAGATTATTGGAAATTATGAATTATATTGTTTTTGCTATATTATATTTTTCTGCTTCTATATGAAAATAATAATTTACTTATGGAAAACAAAGACTTCTAATATTTTCTCACCATCATTTTTCAACACTAAATTATCAAATTCGCCCATTGCTGGAATGCATTGTATTACAATATTTTATTTTTAAATATTTTTATTTATTTATTTGAGAAAGACACACACAGGAAAACAGGCAAGGAGAGAGAGAAAATGGGCATGCTCAGCCATTCAGCCACTGCAAACAAACTCCAGATGTGTGTGCCACCTTGTACATCTGGCTTACATGGATCCTATGGATTCAAACATAGGTCCTTTGGCTTTGCAGGCAAGCACTTTATCTACCAAGCCATCTCCCCAGCCTTACAATATTTTATTATATTTTATTTTAATAACTTCTATTTGATGGGCTGGAGAGATGGCTTAGTGGTTAAGTGGTTAACTTGCCTGTGAAGCCAAAGGATGCAGTTTTCTATGCCCCACAACCCACATAAACCAGATGCTCAAGGTAGCACATGCTTCTGGAGTTCATTTGCAGCAGCTGGAGGCTTTGGCAACCCATTCTCTCACTCTTTCTA
This sequence comes from Jaculus jaculus, assembly GCF_020740685.1. Taxonomy (NCBI): domain Eukaryota; kingdom Metazoa; phylum Chordata; class Mammalia; order Rodentia; family Dipodidae; genus Jaculus; species Jaculus jaculus. The sequence goes on from NC_059125.1 coordinate 23,434,793, forward strand.
TATGTTTCTTTCTCTCTCTCTCTCTCTTTCTCTGTCTCTATGTCAAATAAATGAAAATAAATAAATAAAAATTTAATAATTCTTGTTGAGTTGCTGAGTTGAATTCCATAAGAACTACAGTAACTGGGCAAGGGGGTGCATGGCTTTAATCCTAGTACTTTGGAGGCAGAGGTAGGAGGATGATCATGACTTTGAGGCCACAATGAGACTACATAGTGAATTCCAGGTCAGCCTGAGCTAGAGTGAGATCCTACCTCCAAAAAAAATTAAAAAAAAAAAAACTACAGGTAAATGAATGTTGGCTTGGGATTATTATAGAATTCCCTAACTTCCTGAAATGGCATTAACATATTTCTACCACTTTGTAGTATGTATTTATGTGAAGCAATATTCTCAGCTTGACAATTATGAAATCAAAATACTCACTCTAAAGGGATAAACAGACATTTAGAAGACTTTTAAAATATTTATTATTTATTAATTTATTTATTTGAGGGGGAGAAATATGCATGGAGAGAAAGAGAGGCTGGGGGGAGAGAGAATGGGAACACTAAGGCCTCCAGCCACTGAAAACGAACTCCAGAGTCATGTACCTCCTTGTGCATCTGGCTTACATGCATCCTGGGGAATTGAACCTGGATCCTTTGGCTTTGAAGGCAAGTAACTTAACTGCTAAGTCTTTTCTCCAGCCCTAGAATCCTTTTTCATGGGCATAACTACATAGAGCAGTGAAAGCTTCTCTCTATGGTCTATGACCTTAAAAGCCATAAGTTTCTGATTGGTTCTCAGTACCAGGTATAAATTCCTTGAGCGAGCCTTATGTGTAATAAGAGAGCAATTGTTTACCCCCATTGCCTGTGTGCCACTATTGCACCAGTGAATACCATTTGGCCGGGCTGGTTGATTTTGTACTTTTCAGGATCCACTGATTGTTCACGCTGTTGGTGACCTTTATCCCCCAGCAGCATGTAGAACACTTTCAAACACTATGAGAGCTAGTCAGGCAAGAGGTGGCTTCCATCTATGGTCTAGCATGACCTTTCAATGTCCTGTCATCACAGCCTGTGATGTCTTTAGCAGCATGGTCTTACTATTTAGATCTGGTGAACAACCAAGTGCTTCAGCAGTACCCTGTATTATTTTAGGGGCCTCATAGGTTTCCCTGACCAACACTTAATTTTGGGAGATGGGTAATTTACCAGAAAGAGCCTATAGTTTTAGGGTAAAACTTTTCCATCTGTGAAATTTGCTTCTGCCCCCCCCCCCACACTCACTCACTCCCCCTCTTTCTCTCTCTCTTTTCTTCTCTTATTAAGAAAGTCATGTCTCCTAATTTTCAAGAGGAAAGTTTCTATTGTCCTGATTCATAAAATTATTAGTTTTGTGTATTTCCCTCTCCCTCATCTCAATACCCCACCAGACTCTTCCATCCCTATATTATGTCCTTCCATTTGGCTTTGGAGTATAACCACCTCTCATCCATTATTGATCTGTCTCTCTCCAAGTCTCATTTTAACTTCCTTACCAATACTACTTATGTTTACTATAGCTTAAACATAAATCAATTTTTCCATGTTAGCACCCACATATGAAAGATAACCTAGTGGCATTTGTCTTTCTAAGTCTGTGTAACTGCATTTAGTGTGATTTTTTCCAGGTCCATTTATTTTCTGACAAATTAGATAATTATGTATAACACCTTTATTATCCATTCATCAGTTGATAGGTATCTGGAATGGTTTCATTTCCTATCAGCTGTGAATAAACAAGCAACAAAAATGGCTAAGCAGTCTCAATATTAAAGAGCCTTTAGGCCATATGCCCTGAAGTAGTATAGCTGAGTCAAATGGAAGATCATTTTTTTTTTTTAGATTTTTTAGAAACCCCCAAACTGAGTTCCAATTAGCTATACAAGTTTGCCTTCCTACTGACAGTGGGTGAAGGTTCTTTGTTACCCACAACCAAGGCAGAACTTTTTTTGACGTTTGAATTTTGATGAAACTCATTTTGCATGGAACAGGATGAAATCTCAAAGTTGTTTTATTTTTTATTTTATTTTTAAAATTATTTATTTATTTATTTGAGAGCGACAGACACAGAGAGAAAGACAGATAGAGGGAGAGAGAGAGAATGGGCGCGCCAGGGCTTCCAGCCTCTGCAAACGAACTCCAGACGCGTGCGCCCCCTTGTGCATCTGGCTAACGTGGTACCTGGGGAACCGAGCTTCGAACCGGGGTCCTTAGGTTTCACAGGCAAGCGCTTAACCACTAAGCCATCTCTCCAGCCCTCAAAGTTGTTTTAATTTGTTTGTCCCTGAGGGCTAAAATGTTGAACGTCATTTTAGATGTTTATTGGGCATTGGCATTTCTTCCTTTTATATGTCTCTGTTCAGTTCTCTGCCCCACTTTTTTAGTGGGTTAACTTATTTGCTTTTATTGCTTACTTTTTTGAGTTATTTGTATATTCAAAATGTTAAACCTTTGTATAGCTACTAAAGATTTCCCCACATTCTGTAGGTTATCTATTGACTCTGTGAATTATTTTCTTAGCTATCCAGTAGCTTTTTAATTTCTTGCTATCCAAATGGTCAAGTGTTAGTGTAATTCCTTGGACTACTGGGGACTTATTCATAAAGTCTTTCTCTATGCCTATATCATGAGTGTTCTCTCTACTTTTTTCTTGTAGTTGTTTTATAGTTTCAAGTACTATGTTGAGGTCCTTGATGCATTTGGAGATGATTTTTGTACAGGATGAGATAAGAGTCTAGAATCATTCATCCACATGTGGATAGCCAGTTTCTTTGGTTCCATTTATTGAAAATTCTACCTTTTCTCCACTGTGTGTTTTTGGCCTTTTTGTTAACAATAAGATGTCTGTAGTAATTAGAACTTATGTCTGGTTTTCCATTCTATTTCATTGATTCATGTGTCTGTTTTTATTTTTCCAGTACCATCCTTTTTTTATTACTAAGGCTTTGTAGTATATTTTAAAATCAGGTATTATTATACTACCATTAGTACTTTTTTTGCTGCTTCTAAGGATAGTTTTGGCTATCTGAGGCCATTTGTACTTCCATATGAATCTGTTTATCTTCTGTGATCCATGCTGTGCTCACTCATGGTTAGGTAATCTCCTTTATACAGAATATTGGGGAAACTCAAGATCTATCAGTATGACAACAAAATAAAGCCAACTGCTTAGCATGAGACATGTCAGCTCTATCATATCTGCCAGGGCCCAGGAAACATTAAAGATATTGTGAATTAAATATGAGTGTTACTCTCACTATTCTTGCTATTAGCCTGAGAGCCTCTTCCAGTAAGTTGCTAGATAATGAGACACAAAACTCATCAAAACAGAAAATGAGGCTTATAAGACATCAACATTCAAAGTTCAAGGAATATTGAAAACAAGTTGGATGGAAAGAATGTGAGAGCCACAGGATAAGGTGTGTTCTGAAGTATTGTACCTCCCACAGAAACTGATGGCAAATTCATGATCCCACCACAGTTAGTACTAAAAACATCATTGAGGGAGGCCCTCAATGGAATAGAGGCAGGGTAGAGGCAACTTGAGAGTCTAACCAAACAGGAATATGACCAATTTTCAATATGGTCATATAATAAAGATTTTAATAAAAAATATTGGTCAACTCAAAAACAATTGAAGATGCTTTATGTCCTGTAATCTCAACTTTTCCATTGAGATTTAATTCTTCACATAAAAATAAAAAAGCACACCCACCTCATTAGTGTGCAAATTTGCTTTTGTCTATACTAAATGATAAATTTATATGCATATCAAAGAACTAAAAACATTTCCTCTAAAATCATGAAAGGGACAGGCTATTGATTCTCACCATCTTATAGTGCTTCAATGCATAATTAGAGCAACAATGCACAAGAAAGAAATACAAGAGATACAGATAGGAAAGAAAGAAGTGATTTTATATATCTTTGAGATAATATTATCCTGTGTTTTTAAAAAGATCCCACTAGAAAACTCAAGCTGCTGCATGCTATTAGCAAAGTAGCAGGATACAATATCAATATACTAATTTGGTAATTTGTCTATATGTCAATAGCCAACTTGTCAAAAAATATCAGGAAATAATTTCCATTTGTGATCTTGATATATAGCTCAGAGCTCTCATTCTTGCTTAGAATGTGTGAGGCCTTAGTAGTATTTGTGAATATCACCAAAAGAAAACAAATCTAAGAACAGACTTAACCAAAATGGTAAAAGGCATGCACAATAAAACTTTAAAACACTGAAGATAGTAATTGAAGAAGAATGTAGAAGATAGATGCTTAAGTATGGGCATAATTAATATTGTGAAAATGGCTATGTTACCAAAAATATACTACATATTTAACAGAACCCTCATCAAGCTTCCATTTGCATTTTTCATACAACTATAAAATCAATTATAAATTTATGAAAGCATAAAAGATGCTCAATAACCAAAGAATCTCTAGGCAGAAAGATAATTGCCAGATGGATCACCATACCTGCTCTCAAATTAAAGTACAGAGCCATGGTAATAAATACAGCATAGGATCAGAACAAAATGACACATAATAGACATGGAAGTAAACCCACACAGCTACAATTACCTAATATTTGACAAAAGTATCAAAACTACACATTAGAAGAAAAGACCCTCTTTAACAATCAGTTCTGGGGAAAATGAATATCTATGGGTAGAAAAAATAAATGAGAACCCCAGCGCTAACTCTGAACAACAACAAAATAAATAAAAGGGGGGACAAAGAAACTTTACAGTAAAACCTGAAATTCTGATAATGGTAGAGGAAACCATGAGATAATACTTCAAGAACCAAGCAAGGGAAGGACTTTCTGGAAAAGACTCCAATAGCTCAGAACCCTCCCCCCCCAAAAAAAAAAATTGACACAAGGGTTTGGATGACCTTCAAAATGCTCTGTACAGTGAAGGAAATAATCAGCACATAATGGAAGAAAGTCTTGGTAACATATATGTTTGACAGGATATTAATACCTTTAATATATAAATAACTCTAAAACTTAAACACCCAGGCTACTTTCTCAGCCCCATTAGAGTAATCTAGAGTGCACTTTCAATAAAGATCACATTATTCCTGTTCAAAATGCCAAATTCCAATGTCATGGGCAGGCATTTCTTTATTGTTACAGCTCTAAAATTCACTTTGTCTCAATATGAATTTGATTTTTACAGGAGTTGCAGTTAATTAGATTTATGACACCATGTAAATAGAACATATTGACTTTGACACCTCAGAAAGACATTTGCTTAGGAAATATTTCATTGCTGTGTCTTGTAGAAAATAACTTTCCATTTCTGTGGAATAGGATGAGACAATATCAGCACGAGTCAGTATGAATTCCCTGAGATGTATTTTTTAAATAAAATTTACTTGAGGGCTAGAGAGATGGCTCAGTTGTTAAAGACATTTGCTGGCAAAGCTTGAAGAAGGCTTGGGATCAATTTCCCAGTACCCACGTAAAGTCAGATGCACAAAGTGGCACACATTTCTGGAGTTCAGTTACAGTGATGGAAGCCCTGCCTGATGCTCTCATACATTCTCTGTACTTTCTCTCTCTTTCTCTATCATAAATTAAAAATATTAAGAAATATAAAATTAAAATTTGTGCGTTATTTTAGCAAGTGTAGGGCAAAAGATACTTAGCACATTTAAATTTTATCCTGATAACATTTGGGAGTGTGGTGAAGGATAGATGCACAGAAGTAAATCCATGTCTACATAAGAATGAATAAAAAACCAAATTTGTTAGTTTCACAGATATTTGTGAATGTGTGTAGGTACTCTATTAAACAGTTGTAGAATATCTTTTTTAAACTTAGTAACATGATTTTTCATTCTGTCTTTATTTGTACTGAAAAAATACATGATCTACTTCAGGCTACTTTTTATATTCCCTTTTATGTTCTGTAAAAAAAAATCCAGTGGTCTATTATTTCTTTATAATTTTACTGAGATCTGAATTGTAATTCTGCTGATCTTCTTACTTTTATTATGGTTTAAATGTTTAACTGAAAATTTTGGAAGAAAATATTTTTTCTCCTTTTAAAATTTTTTTTGTTCATTTTTATTTATTTATTTGAAAGTGATAGAGAGAGAAAGAGGCAGATTGAGAGAGAAAGAGAGAATGGGCATGCCAGGGCATCCAGCCACTGCAAACGAACTCCAGATGCGTCCGCCCCCTTGTGCGTCTGGGTAACGTGGGTGCTGGGGAATCGAGCCTCGAACTGATGTCCTTAGGCTTCACAGGCAAGTGCTTAACCACTACGCCATCTCTCCAGCCCTTTTTCTCCTTGTTGATATCAGAATAAAACAAAAATAAATGTTGATGTCTTTTTTACTACTTTAAAATTTTTCATTGTTCTAGAACACTCCAGTGTTTGCTGCTTAATGAAAGGGTTATTACAAGCACTCAAAAACATGGATCTAACCAGGCATGGTGATGCATGCCTTTAATCACAGCACTCAGGAGGCAGAGGTAAGAAGATTGCTATGAGTTCAAGGTCAGCCTGAGACTACATAGTGAATTCCAGGTCAGCCTGGGATAGAACAAGACCCTACCTCGAAAACCAAATATAAAGGAAAAACAAAGCAAAAAGCATGGATCTTATAAGACTCATGAAATTTAATGTACCTGTTTGGGACATGCTTCTTAAAAAAAAAAAAAAAAAAAAAAAAAAAAAACTTGCTCTTTTTGTACATCTTATTTTCAAATTAATAGGCACTTAAGAAGCATCACCTTCCTTTGATTTGGGGTGATTGCTGCTCTTGCTAGTTTCTGACAGATGTTGTTACTTCTCTGGGTTAGTATTTTCCTTATTACTATTAGTTTAAAGAATATACCCCCAGAATCTTTTTCCATTAAGTTTTAGTAGTCAATGAAATACTGTGTATACAAATCATTTGAAGTATCATTCATCAGTTTTTCTTTTTTTTATTTTTCTTCTCTCTCTTTTTCTTTCTTTTATTTTTTTCTGGTTTTTCAAAGTAAGGTCTCACTCTAGCTCAGGCTGACATGGAATTCACTATGTAGTCTCATGGTGGCCTAGAATTCACTGCAATCCTCCTACCTCAGCCTCACAAATTCTGGGATTAAGGGTGTGTGCCACCACACCCGACCACTTTACTATTTCTTTATTTTTTTCTATTTTTATTATATATAGACATATTTAGTATGTAAGCAACACATGTTGGTATCCTTCATTCCCTCCTTCCTTCCACTTTTCTGAAAAGGCCTTCCTTATTGGGGATGCAGGTCAATCCCACAGAGATTTGGGGTCATGCATTATGATGAGGGAAGAAGCAATATCACTGTACATAATGTCCCAACTTGTGGCTCTAACAATCTTTCTGCCCTCACTTCTGCAAAATCCCTGAGCCATGTTGGGAGCATTTTAAGTCTACTTCAATGATGGGCACTTAGGAGCCTCTAGATCTCTGGTTTGGTAAGTGTTGAGTGTCCGCAGTGTCTATCTCCTTCACCCTTGTGCTGATATCAGATTCACTAAGAAGGTAGCGCTCTTGCTCATTTTCCCAATTCCTGTGTAGTTTCAGCTGGGGCCGGGATGGAGTGCACTGGGCCATTTTTCTCCTCAGATCCAGCTCCCATCTGAAAAAGAGAAACAGATTCTCCAACAGAAAATGAAGTCAACATCAGTTAAATGGGAAAACCATTATTAATTTAGAGAGAATTTGAAGTGTGGAGACCATCGTATAGTCTAAAGTTAGTGGGAGCTTAACAATGTAAATCAGAATCATTATCTGGATATGATTCTGACTTGTTTCCCAGTTCCAGATATGGTTTCCTTTCCACTGAGTGGATCTGTTAGCCAAACAAGAGCAGTTGGTTACTCACCATGGCTGTGTGCCACTATTGCACTTATGAGAGCACCACGTCAGGTTATTTGCTTCTGAGTCACCTAGACTTTGAGTTCCTCAGACAGATGTTGGCCACTTTCCCCTGGTAGTTCATGAAGTGCCTTCCTGCACTATATGGGCTAATTGTCTGAGAAGTGGCTCTCCTCCAGATTCCAACCAGGTCTTACCATGGTCTGTTCCAACAGCATATTGTGTCTTCAGCAATAAGGTCCTACCATTAAACTGATGTGCAATCAATTGCTCTTACAGAAGTCTGTCTTGTTTGTTTTGGGAGATCTAGTAGGTCTCTCTGATTAACAAGTCATTGTGGATTTAGAACATGTCATGATACAGGGAATTGCAGGCCAGTGCCAAGAGAAAAGAAAAAAGAAAAAAGAAAAAAGAAGAAAGAAGAATAGGAGAAATTTGAGGTTAGGTTTTGTCTCATGCTCCCCAGTGTCCTTCGATTCAGGTGCTCTCCCTAAGGTCCTCTTCAGGGTTCCACCTTGTAACATGACTTCTAGGATATGGAATTCTATGGTACCAGTTCAATTTGGATTCATTGTTTTGCCCCTCCCCACCTTTTCCCTTCCCATAAGCCCTACCCTCCCTATTGCCCAAGCCTGGAGATGCTACTCAGGTATGTCAGCAATTCAGGCTGATTCAGGTTAGGAACTGCAGATGAGTGAGATCATGTGACAGTTGTCTTTCAGTGATTGTGTGAGTTCACTTACAATGATCTGTTCCAAGTTTGACCTTTTTTCTATAAATTTCAACGTGTCATTTTTTTCTTAATGTTGAGTAGAATTCCATCATGTATGTATGCCACATCTTGGTTATCCATTCATCCAGTGATGGGCATCTGGGTTGACTCTAGTTCTTAGCTATTATTAATTGAGCAGCTATAGACATAGTTGAGCCAATATCTGTGAACTGAGATGTGGAAATGTAGAATGGCTTCTTCCAGATTTCTGTCAGCTGGTCTACATGGAGGTTATCAGCTCAGTTCCAGCAGGATTTCTCAGTGGCCTTGCAGCCCACGCATGTACAGTCTTCAGCAATGGGGTCTTAGCATCTATTTCTAGTGGGAAATGAAGGGCCTCGGCAATGGCCTATAATGTTTTGGGGGCATCAGGGACCTCCCTGGCCAACAACTCACTGGAGGTATCCCATCACTGGCACTGAAAATTTTCTAACAACAATCTATGGCTCCTGAGTGTTCCCTTGTCCAGAACCAGAGGATTCCATATGATTTATTTGCATCCTCTTAGATTTTGATTAGCCCTCCCTCCACCTTTCCTTTACTCAATCTCTTCCCCTGATCTCACTTTGGGCCTTTTCACCCACATTAATCTATTCTTCTACTTACATTTATACAATACCAACCTATTAAGTGCCCTCCTCCCTTCCTTTTTCTTCCCTTTAGGTCTCTTTTTTAACTTACTGGCCTCTGCTACTGAGTATTTTCCATCTCACACAGAAGCCTGATCATCTGTAGCTAGTATCCACATATGAGGGAGAATATGCAGCAATTGGCTTTCTGGGGCTGGGTTACCTCACTTACTATAATACTTTCCAGGTCCATCCATTTTCCTACAAATTTCATAGCTTCGTTTTTCTTTACTGCTGAGTAGAACTCCATTGTATAAATATGCCACATCTTCATTATCCACTCATCAGTTGAGGGACATCTAGACTGGTTCTAGTTCCCACCTATTATGAATTGAGTAGCAATAAACGTGGTTGAGCATGTACTTCTAAGGAAATGGTATGGGTCCTAAGGATATACGCCTAGGAGTGCTATAGCTGGGTCATATGGTAGATCAATTTTTAGCTGTCTTAGAAACCTCCACACTGATTTCCACAAAGGCTGGACCAGATTGCATTCCCACCAGCAGTGTAGAAGTGTTCCTCTTTTTCCACATCCTCGCCAGCATTTATGATCTTTTGTTTTCATGATGGTAGCCAATCTGACAGGAGTGAGATGGAATCTCAATGTAGTTTTAATCTGCATTTCCCTGATGACTAGGGATGTAGAACATTTTTTTAGACACTTATATGCCTTCTGTATTTCTTTTTTTGAGAACTCTCTATTTAGCTCCATAGCCCATTTTTTAATTGGCTTTTTTGACTTCTTATTATTTAACTTTTTGAGTTCTTTGTATATCCTAGATATTAATCCTCTATAAGATATATAGCTGGCAAAGATTTTTTCACATTCTGTAGGTTGCCTCTTTGCTTTATTCACTGTGTTCTTTACAGTACAAAATCTTTGTAATTTCATGAGGTCCCAGTGATTAATCTGTGGTTTTATTACCTGAGCAATTGGGGTTATATTCAGAAAGTCTTTACCAAGACCAGTATGTTAAAGGGTTTCCCCAACTTTTTCCTCTAGCAATTTCAGAGTTTCAGGTCTAATGTTAAAGTCTTTAGTCCATTTGGATTTAATTCTTGTGCATGGAGAGAGAGAATAATCTATTTTCATCCTTCTACAGATACATATCCAGTTTTCCCAACACCATTTGCTGAAGAGGTTGTCTTTTCTCCAATGAGTATTTTTGGCATTTTTTTGAATATCAGGTGGCTATAGATACATGGACTTATATCTGGGTCCTCTATTCTGTTCCACTGATCTACATGTCTGCTTTTGTGCTAGTACCATGCTGTTTTTGTTACTATGGCTCTGTAATATAGGTTAAAATCATGTATGGTGATACCTCTCGCCTTATTTTTGTTGCTCAGTATTATTTTAGATAATCCTGATCAATTTCTTCTGTTTTATCTTCCAGGTCAGAAGTTGTGACTTCCACATGAGCTGGAGAGGGGTTATAAAGAGATTTTTTGTAATTCCTATTTTATTTATGTTTCCTGTTGTATTATTTGGCATCATATCCATCTCTATTTTGAGGTATAACTTCAATTCAAGTTTTGATTTTCTTGATGCTTCCTGGAGTTCATTCTTGCATTTCATCAAGTCTTCATTAAGCTTAATCCACCAGTTGTTGTGATCTTCCATTTCTTGAATTACCTTCAATTTATTCATATCTCTTTGGAGGTTTCTAAACTCTTCTTCAATCTAGTTAATCCTACTGTCAAAAGCTGAATTCTCTAGGAGAGGATTCTGTTCATTTTCATTTATATAATTGTTGGTTCTTTGATGGTTTGCTTCCAGTTCAGCATTTTTCTTTTTTTTTTGATATGGGTCTCATTAGTTCTTCTGTTTTCATTTTGGGAATGAATTTATGTTGGTTTCTCTATGATTTCATTGGAGGCTTCCATTGTAGGACTAGGCATTCTTGGTGGAAATCTCTCAGCTTTCTGACTTTCATTGGCTTGTTTGCATTGTTGTCTACCCAATTTAGGGCATCTCTATTTTATGGAGGAGGAAACATGATTTCTTTTTTTTTCCTTTCATCCATCCACCCTCTGACTCAAGTGAACAATGATGTCAATACCCAATGACCAGCCAGGTTACCAGAGCAAAAGGCTTGATTCCTCAGCTCACACAGGGACCAGGCCTCCCCCAGCAAGGCAAAATCAGACTTACCAGGACCAGGGGACTGGGAGGAGCAAGGGATGAGAATCTGTCCTAGTTCATGCCATGCCCTCCAGTTCACAGACCAGCACAGGGAACTCAGATCAGGGTTGTGGGAGGAGCTCAGAAAAAGGAGTCTGGCTTACTCACTCCAAACTGCTGCCCCATCATCACACAGGCACAGGGAACCCAGACAAGGGGGAGGTGAGAGGAGCCAGGGAACAGGTGTCTGGCCTACTCATTCTAGACCACTGAGCATGCTGCACACTATCTGCACAAGAACTCTGACTGGGGAGGTGGGAGGAACCTGGAAACAGGAGTCTGGTCTACTCATTCCAGACCACTGTGTACCTTCACACTATATGTCTGAGTATGCAACCCAGAAGGGGGAGGAGGGAGGAACCCAGAAACAGGGGTTTGGCCTACTCACTCCAGACCACAGTGCCTGCTCCAGGACCAACTTTTTAATTTTAGGTTATACTTAAAGTGGCTTCAGTAGATGTGGATATAGAATTAGGCAAAGATATCTGGTATGCTTCATATTACATATGCAACAAACATTTTCTTAAGAAGACAAATGTGAACATGGATGGCAGAAATAAACCAAGCAAATCTACACTGACTGTCGTGAAATGTGTTGAATTGAAAAGTAAGGGTCATGGATTTGATAAGCATTGTAGTGAAAATTAATGTTATGTTACAACTTTAAAAAATAAAGTGCTCTGAAACAACCTCATTTACATTGACTGTTCTGAAACTTCCCAACCCATTTACATGCCCATTCTTATCTAAAATTTCCACAAACAATTCTTCTACTTTTCTTACTAGATATATAGGCTCCTTCCTGTCCTCATACTCATAATGTGTGATCTAAGGAAGTAACTGGATTGTAAAATAATTCCTGTGCAAACAGCAGTGAATCCACTGATACCAGGAGAATAGAAAATTTGGTTAACTCAAGGGAGAAAGTTTGGTTAATGACAGTGAATATTGCACATAAAACTCATGTGTAAGTTAAATAAAAATGAGGAGGAAAATGTAATATTTTGTGTGAAATAAACTAGTGAACTGGGGCCTAAACTGTGATGCTTAAAGCTGTATTTTAGATTAAATGTACAAAGTGAAAGTAATTTAAATCAAAACTATTAGAACAAAACATAATAAGGAAACTAAATTGAATGTGTTATTTCATAAGTAAAGGCCATGATTTAGTGGCATTTTCTTTATAATGACAACTCTATAGGAAATCTAAGATCAATGCTGGATATAGATTTTCTTGCATTAAACATGCTGATACTACATTATTTTCTGAAAGGTTAAGAAAAGGTTTCAGGAGCCTAATGCAATGAATGTTTTCTTGATTTTTGTTTGGACCAGAATATGTTGAATCAAGTACTAAAACTGATGCTATAAAACGGTAGTTGTAGCTTACGTAGGTGATAAACTACCCAAATCTGCTTATCCTTTCCATCTTTGTTTATACCTGTTGGCTCCAGAATTTATATTTTATTGGCCCATAGAGCTTGGTATGCATGCAGCAAATCAACAGGCCAGAAATGATGACCAATTAATATCCCCATAAATATTCTTCAGTCAATGATTGAAGGGAATAATGATATAACAATCCCAACTTCCTCATCTCGTAATTGGTATACTACTAGATAAATCATTATTAAAAATAAATTCCATTCATACACAGTGGTAATTTTTTTCATAACCATCCTTTAGTATGTGACTTGCCTTTTCTATTTCAGATCCATATTCTCTTCTTTTTCCAAGTAGGATTCCATGCTAGCTTAGGCTGATCTAGCACTCACTCTGTAGTTTAACGCTATCCCCAAACTCACAGCAATCCTCCTGCCTCTGCCTCTTGATTGCTGCAACTAAAAGCATGCTCTACCACATCTGGCTTCTTTTCATTATTCTTTTACTGATATTGCCTTCAAATTAAACTATTTTCACTTAATTCTTATAGTCATGATTTCAAAGACTGTGGGTTTCCTTGTAATGAGATGTATCAAAAGAAGACGACACAATTATGTTATAATTTTCTGTGGTAAACTTTAAGGAAGATGTTGTATTTACCTGCTTGTTGTTGCTGAGACAAACACCTGACCAAAAGCAGCTCATGGTAGAAAAGGATTTATTTTGGCTTACAAACTGCAGTTAACTTGGAACTAAGCATTCAAAAGACATGAGTTTATTGGGGACACAGAATATTATAGTTGAACAAGAATAAACTGCATGTGAAAGACTATTGTAAGTCAATTTATCTATTGTTTACATAAAAATACAAAAAACAACAAATACAGTATCTGTTGTGATATTTATAAAATCGCAAAGTTTCCTTTTCACCTTTATTTTCAACCTTTTAAAAACTAGCTTGTAGTATTTTCCTTGTCAAGTATGATACTATAAGCAATGATAGCATGAATTTTATATATGACTTCAAATTTGTTTATTTGTTTAATCCATTATCAAAACTGTGTGATGGGGGCTGGAGAGATGGCTTAGTGGTTAAGCACTTACCTGTGAAGCCTAATGACCCCGGTTTGAGGTTTGATTCCCCAGGACCCACGGAAGCCAGATGCACAAGATGGCACATGCATCTGGAGTTCATTTTCAGTGGCTGGAGGCCCTGATGCACCCATTCTCTCCCTCTCTCTCTCTCTCTCTCTCTCTCTCTCTCTCTCTCTCTCTCTCTCTCTCACTCTATCTTTCTCTGTCTGTCACTCTCAAATAAATTAAACAAAAAAATTATATAAAAAATGTGTGTTGGGCTGGAGAGATGGCTTAGCAGATAAGGTACTTTCCTGAAAAGTCTAAGGACCCAGGTTCAATGCCCTAGTACCCAAATAAGCCAGAGATGCACATGGTGGCTCATATGCCTGGAGTTTGTTTCCAGTGACTAGAAGCCATGGCACACCCTTTCTGTTTCTGTCTCTCTGTAATAAACAATTAAAATATCAATATTTTTTTTAATTGTGTAAATATCCTTCTGAGTTTATATATACATACATATTAGGATTTCCTGCTTAGTAAACCATCCTAAAATTTATTTGTTTGCAACAAGAACCATTCATTGAACTCATAATTCTGCCAGCTCTCACTTTAGGCTAGGCTTAGCTAGGTTCATCTAATTTCATCCAGGCTTCCTCACAAGTTTGTTCTCCACTAACAGGCTAACTTTGAGGCTACTTGACTTGCATCAGATACAACAGATTTAACATCTAGCCAATCCCTATCTTCCAAGAGGTTAGCTCAGGTTCACTTTTGTGACTATGGCAGAATTTCAGGAGAAAGAACAGAGGAATAAAATGCTTCTTTAAGACCTAGGCTTGGGCTGGGTGTGAACTATCATGCATGCTTTTAATCCCAGCATTTGGAGAGGCAAAGGCAGAAGGATCACTGGGAGTTTGAGGTCAGCCTGGGTTAGAGTAAGACCCTACCTTGGAAAAACAGAAACCTTGGCTTGGAAATACAACAATGCCTTTCCTACCATAGTCCATATGTCAAGATAAGACAAGGGTCAAATAAATTCCAAGTCATATTACAATGTTTCCAATTAGGAATAAAGAACCAGCTTCTACTTATAATCTGTTTAGACTTTGCCAAGTGAAAATTAAGTAATAGTCAAAAATGAGTAAGGGGAGATGAAATATATTTCCACATATTTCTACATTGTATCTTTTAATGGTGATGAATTATTTGTGTATGTAATATAGAAAATTTAGCAAATGAATAATAAAGGTTTGTTTATTGTTTCTGTTTTTGAAACAGGGTTTCACTCTAGCCCATGATGGAACTCACTTTCTATTTCTGGATGTCCTTGAATTTATGGAGATCCTCCTACTTTAGCATCCTGAGTGCTGGGATTAAAGGTGTGCTCCACCATACCTTTTAAAAATCTTTTGAAATTTTTTTGAATGTAAAAGATGAAAACTAGGGCTGGAGAGATGGTTTAGCGGTTAAGCACTTGCCTGTGAAGCCTAAGGACCCTGGTTCGAAGCTCGGTTCCCCAGGTCCTACGCTAGCCAGATGCACAAGGGGGCGCACGGTCTGGAGTTCGTTTGCAGAGGCTGGAGGCCCTGGCACGCCCATTCTCTCTCTCCCTCTATCTGTCTTTCTCTCTGTGTCTGTCGCTCTCAAATATATAAATAAATAATTTTAAAAAATGTTTAAAAAAATATGAAAACTATTGAAGTCTGGGGAAGAAACTATTAGCCACAGTTATGAATAAAGAATAGGGCTGGATAGATGGTTGAGAATTTAAGGCACTTGCCTGTGAAGCCTGGGGACCTAGGTTCAACTCCCCAGAACCCACATAAATCAGATGCACATGGTGGCACATGCATCTGGAGTTCATTTGAAGTAGCTAGACACCCATTTTCTTTCTTGCTCTCTCCCTGCCTCTCTCTCTGTAATAAATAAATTAAAAATGTTTTTAAAAGAATAAAGAATACCATAAATAAATTAATATCTATTTATCTATATGTTAATAGGCACCAAAAGGCCAGAACTTGTGAAAACAAAAAGTAATTTATATAGACTTTCAATATTCATTATGTGTCTGAAATACGATAATTATTGTTTTTATTTATATTGAGGTTTGTATTTATGGTATCATATATGCCACACAAGCACTTTACAACTTAGCTATAGCCACAGTTCTATACCAGTCTTTATTTTGAGATAAGGTGTCACCCCATTGCTCATGCTACACTTGAACTTACTTCTTAGCTCAGAAAGGCCTTCAACTTGAAATACTCCCGCTTCTGTTTCCTAAATAGCTGGGATTACGGGCCTGTGATTGATTATATTCATTTACTATTAAATGTAAATCTCTGGGTAAAAGAAAAGTGGAATGAAAATGATAATTCTTGATTCTGGTGAGAGTCTAGAGACCTTGGAGTTTTAAATATTTTTCATTATTTATTTACAAGTAGAGATCAACAAAGGGAGAGAACAATGATGGCCACACAGGTCCTGTAGCCACTACAATTAAACTCTAGATGCATGTGGCCCTTTGTACATCTCGTTTATGTGAAACCGGGGCATTGAATCTGTGTTGTTAGGCTTTGCAGACTGGTGCCTTAACCATTGTGCTATCTCTCCAGAGAACACTTTCAAATTTTAATCTCTGTTGGTCTGTTATACTAGTAATAAACATTGATTTCCATCATGTAACTAA
This sequence comes from Jaculus jaculus, assembly GCF_020740685.1. NCBI lineage: Eukaryota > Metazoa > Chordata > Mammalia > Rodentia > Dipodidae > Jaculus > Jaculus jaculus. Next base: position 23,451,420 of record NC_059125.1, read on the forward strand.
CTCATAGCATCAGTACCACTTTCCCTATTAATAGGAATCACTAAAGATTGCAGTTCTTACAATTTTTCAAACTGCACTGATATGTTATCCATGAAGAGCAAGATTCAATTTAGCCTTTAACATTCCTAACTAGTCACACATAAATCAATATTATATCACTAAGTTAAAAGATGGGAGTGGTGGGATGTTTGAATGATAATTATAAATGGAAATGCAGAGGCATTTTAGCATTTTCTTTAATTCCTATTATGCTTTAGATAAATCAGTAGATGTTAGAAAGTAAATGCTTTAAACAATAGAACATATCCTATAAAAAGGAACACCCTCCCCACAACCTCATAAATGACCACTCTCTATGACATTCTGTCTTGTTGATAACCTATAGAAGATCTAGTATGAGCTGAATTACTTCCTAGTTTAATGGGGACAAAAATATGGTCATTGGGTGAATGGGGTTCATAATAACAATGGATGCCATTTACTGACCACTAGCCACAAAGTCTAAAAGTTGGGGAATGGCAGAATATTCTAATAAAATAAATAATACTGTTAAATCTATGCTATCCACAGTCATCAAAAATCTTGAATCCTTAAGAAAGTATAAAAGAGGCTATAGAGATGGCTCAGTGATTAAGGCATTTTCTTGAAAATCCTAGTGATCTGGGTTTAATGCCCCCGTTCCATGTAAAGCCAGATGCACAAAGTGGTACATGTATCTAGAGTTCATTTGCAGTGGTGATAGGCCCTGGAATGCTCATTGTATCTCATACTCTTTCTCTCTACTTGCAAATAAATAAATCAAATATTTTTTAAAAAAGTAGAAAATTTATATTGGAAAAATGAAAACATTTGTGCAGATATTTTTACTTCCTTTTTGTTAAAATATAAGTATTTTAGGTACAGTAAAATGTTTATCTTTCAGTTCTTAAATTTTGTACAAAATGCCAATATCCTTTCACTTTGAAATTTCCTTTCCAATGATTAAACATTCCTCATTACCTATACTTCCTGCTTTTATCAGACTTTAGAAAACATATCACTGAATCAAAACTCCAAGGCAATGAAACATTCTCAGTGTTTGACAAGAACAGTACTAAATACTAAGTTTGAAGATCTACCAATCTATACAAGATACAACAATGGCTCAATCAATCCATAATAATATTTAAATTTGTAGATACAGGATTTGTGGAGAGTCCAGGAAAGTCCTTGAACCGAAACCCTGAGCTCGTGTTTGTATTTAACCAAAGAATTGGATAAACCAAATTGAGAAGGATAGTTATTAAATAATTATATTTATTTAGAGAAGTACACCACCAAAGGAAGGAAAATGGATACAACCACATGGTGGGAGAGCCCATGTTATTGGCCTGGAAGAAAAATGAAAAGAAAATTTAGAGAGAAAAAAAAATGAAAATGCAGAGGGCAGGGTCGGATAGAGAGCCCATGTAGGATTAAAGGGGTTCTCCCCTTTTCTCAGCCCAGGCAGCTAAGATGAGGGAAGCTTACCAGAACCTCAAAGTTCAGGAGCCAACCAAGAAAGAGGCTTTTCCCTTGATATGCATCTATTTATAATGTTATTGTGGTGGGTTTTACCTTCAGGCTCAAGTGAGCCAGAGTGAAGGCTGATTGGTCTCAGCTATAGGGGCTGGCTCACAAAAAGGCCAGCCATGACACCAAGTTCTGGGGATCAACTTGACCAACCACAGTGTCAGGATTAGATTTAAATCCTGGGAAGGGGGTCTTTTATGAAAATAATTTTGGAAAGTCCCTTAGGAAAGAGATAAGAAGTCAGATCATTCTCTGTTGTTTATCAAAGTGGAGATATCAAGGGCAGACATTCCTGCCTTTACTTCGGGGACCCAATCACCCTAAAGTACAAAATAAAGCTATCTGACTCCCTCTCCATCCTATACCTACCTGTTATCAATTTCTTTACAATTATGCTATTTTCAACTTTGAACTCTATTTATACTGCACTGTCAGCTGTCTTAATGATTCTATGTTACCATACTATATTTATTGCATGATTTTGTAACAATTTTCTATTTTTACACATTAATAAAATAATGAGTTAATTTTTAAAATATGTATAGTATTTGCTTATTTTCTTTTTCATGAGACTTACAGCAGGGGATCGAAGACATGCAAGGAAACTGAAATAAATATATGCTATTTACTTTAGCCACCATAAAATATTTTGTTGCACAAAGATGAAATTTTGTTCCATTTTAATCATGTTTGTATTTGGCAATGCAAACATTCAGTAGCATCATATATTAATATGAATGAAAGTAAACTCAAATCAACAACTTGAACTTGATGTCATCAAATTGCAAAATGTCAATTATATGTTTATAAAAACAGAATGATAAGTTTTCCCCATATATCTTAGCATCTGTAATTTAGAGTTTTCACAAGCACAAAACAATTTATTTTCTACTAACCCACAGAAGTAATAGGAAATCTTTCTCTGCATTGTAGGTTTACTATCTAAACAATATCTGTTAACAATTCTGCAGAAATCTTCATCTTCAGAACTGGGCTGGGATATTAAACTGGAGAAACTGGAGATTATATATAGAAGTGTGTGCAGGGTGAATGAGCAAAAAGGAAAATGACACATGAATCTGTAGAAATGAATTTGTCTACGCCATTGTGAACTCTGTCACTGTAGTGTTTTCAATTAATGGCCATTAGAAAAGCATTTGGGCAGTGTAACTTCAGGAAATTTATCAATATATTAACAAAGTGTAAGTCACCTAAGTCATCAACATTGTTTTTCACTATGTTGGCAAATGTGGTAGCCCAGTATTTTTTTGGAACAGCTATGGGCTTGAAAAATTAAAACTTAGAGTATGATAGTGCAATTGCTCACCTAGTATGTAATATTCAGTACCTCCATGGTTTTCTCAAAATTGGATGGGTAGATGGCTTCTGTATTGCTTAAAAATCCTAAAATTCTTAAAATTGTATTTCTTCTTTATGATAACTTGATTGAAAAAGATTGACACATTTCCTTATTCACTTATTTGCACGTGTGTGTGTGTGTGTGTGTGTGTGTGTGTGTGTGTGCGCGTGCGCGTGTGCGCACGCGTGCGTCTGTGTGTAGGGGCTTGGCAGGTCCTCTTGTTGTGCCATAGAAATACACATTCAGGTTTACATGGGGAAGTGGGAAACTGAACACCAGACTGGCAGGCTTTGTAGTCAAACACCTTTCACCACTGTACTAAACTATCTCCCCAGCCCCAATATTATTAAAATCTAGATAAGCCTTTATAATTACACCATATGTATTTATTACTTAATTGATAGTAGGATTTTCCCTTAATATTAAAAAAAACTGTAAAATACATGGTCATGTCTAACCAAGAAGGTCCGAAGTCTCTTCTATTCAGACTCTATAAATCGTTAATTATTTCCACTTTTACCATTTTCTTTTCTTTCTTTCTTTTTTTTTTTTTTTCTTTCGTTCTTTCTGTGTTTTGAAGTAGGGTCTTGCTCTAACCCAGGCTGACCTGCAGTTTACTATGTAGTCTCAGGGTGGCCTTGAACTCTTGGTAATCCTCTTACCTTTTCCTCCTAAATGCTGGGATTAAAGGCATGCACCACCATGCCTGGCTTCTTTTACCCTTTTCTTAGAGACTTGGTTATGGTTTCTCCACAAGAAAAAACTTCTTGCTCATTGTCTCCATCACTGGGCTTCAGTTCAATTCATTTCCAAAAATAATAAAGTCCTGTTCTTGTGGTGATTTGATTCAGGTGTTTTCCATAAATTTAGGTATTCTGAGTACTAGTTTCCCAGCTGATTGACATTTGAGAATTAACGCCTCCTAGAGGCAGTGTATTGTTCGGGGTGGGCTAATGACTATTATAGCAAATTTCCCCATGCCAATATTTGGCACACTCTCCTGTTGCTATTGTCCACATTATGTTGGCCAGGGGGTGACGTCCACCCTCTGGTCATGCCATCATTTTCCCCTGACATCGTGGAGCTTCCCCTCAAGCCTGTAAGCCAAAAGAAACCTCTTTTCCCACAAGCTGCTCTTGGTTGGGTGATTTCTACCTACCAGAAATGAGAACCTGACTGCAACAGTCAAGTGGTACCAAGGAGGGGGGTTGTTGCTAGACACCTGACTGTGTGGCTTTGGACTTTTGGAGCTGATTTTACACGAGAAATGTGGAAGGATTTGAAATCTTGGCATAAGAGATGCCTTGCAATGCTGTAAGTACAGTTTGATGGACTATTCTAGTCAGAGTTTAAAGACCTGAATGCAGTAAGAACTATGGACTGTGAGGTTTGGCTTAAAAGGGTGAGAAAGAACTTTGCTTGGACTGGGCTAGCAGTTTGTATGAGAAACTTGCTGTTATGTCCATGTCCTGAGAAGTTGTGCAGGGTTGTTTTGCATAGAAGTGAACTGGTGTGAGCAGAGAGATATAGCACAGAAAAAAAATTGGGTGAACTGCTGCCCATTGTTCAGCTGCAAATGAGAGATTACAACCTTTGAGATTGGGCCAGCTGACCTGCACTGGGGCAATGGGAAGAATGTAGACTCTTTTGAAGGGGTTTGAGTGCTCCAGGAGTGTCCTGTTCTTCAAAGTCTGCTTTATTCCCCCCGGATTAAAAATTGGCACCCTACCTGGTATTGTGGAATATAAGAAATGCAAGAAAGAGAGGGTCACTGAGTCTGCAACACAGTCTTGTGCTCTGGAAATGGCCATGTGCAGTGTGAAGCAGGTTTGCTGGATGCTTGCATGGAGGCCCAATGGGGCCATGAGGATGAACGGTGGATTACAGTGGAGATGTCTGGACTATGAGACAGCTGCTAAGGAAAGCTGCCGGCCCCAGATGAAGTTTTACAGGACTATGAGTAGCCTAGCTAGAGGGGTGGAATTGGAACTCCACACTTGTTGCTGGTTAGAATCATTAGACGTGAAGATTTGTCACTGACTAGAGTTGCCGGACTTGAAGCTACAGAGTTTGATGTTTGCCCTGTTGTTTTAACTCTTATGTTGGCTGATTATTTCCTTGCTATGCCCAATGTGTCTTTTGCAGTGTCAATGTTTATTCTTTGTCATTATGGGCTTTGGGGTGATTTTTTTGGTATTACGGCTCAGTGCAAAGATCTTGGATTATGGTAATGTTTGTGCATCATTAGGATTGATAAAAACTATAGGAACTTTTAAAGTTGGACTGAATGCCTGTATTTTACATCATGTATAGTTATCAGTTTATGGGGACCATGGGTGGAATGTGGTGGTTTGCTTCAGGTGTCCACCATAAACTTAGGTGTTCTGAGTGCTAGGTTCCCAGCTGATGGATATTTGGGAATCAAGGCTTCATGGAGGCAGTGTATTGTTGGGGGCAGGCTTATAGGTATTATAGCCAGTTCCCCATGCCAGTGTTTGGAACACTCTCCTGTTCCTGTTGTCCATCTTATGTGGGCCAGTGGGTGATGTTCACCCTCTACTCATGTCATTGTTTTCCCTACCATCATGGAGCTTACCCTTAAGCCTATAGGCCAAAAGAAACCTCTTTTTTCCCACAAGTTGCTCTTGGTTGGGTGATTTCTACCAGCAAGGCGAACCTGACTGCAACAGTCCCCTTTCTCCCTTTAAAAATATTTTTTAGATTGTTGTGACACAAGCATAACATGACTCATGATTTTCTTCTGATGCCATGGCTCCTGAGAAATGGAATTTTAATGTGTAATGTTGGAAATTCAAAGTCACTTATTAGTTTTTGGAAAAATTTGATTAGTATGAGATGGTCATTTAAATCTAGGTTGATATGGTTCTGACTATCATTTGTTCCCTAATTTTTTACACTTGGACCAGCATCACTGCCACTCTTTTTCTCTTGCTTACACACTGGGCAGGCCCATCATTGCATAGATACTCTTCATTCAAAAGACCTTGAATATATGCTCATTTTATAATGAAAGATACTATTTTCATGAAAAGTAATTTGTCTACATTTATGAAATTTTGTTTTCTAAGTCAAGAGGTATACTGTCCATTAGAACAAATGCTATCCACTTGTGGCCATTTGGAGGTAAAATAATTGAATTAAATCAAATTGGATTATGAAGTTATTTCCAGTTATCCCCACTATAGCAGACAGCTTCAGGTTCACTGAGATGAACTTCCAGACCAGGCACAAAGTAAACATTTTCAACAGGTATAAGGCATAGCAAGGAGAGACTAAAACAATGCAAACTCAACCATCATCAAACAAACATCAAAGTTCTGCAGTTCAAGTCCAATACAACCAAAGACTGACAGTCTCCAGATTTTCCAATTCCGTCCCTCCAGCTGGGCAGAGTAGCAGGGAACACTTCCATCTCAGGTCAACAGTGTGCTCTATGGTAGTGCTTGTATAGTCCTGGTATATCCAAAACATCTTGAGGTCTTCATGCAAACCATGGTCCATCTTCCAAAGGCTCTTTCAGCCTATCAGGGCATCATGCCCTGCCTCATGCTGCATCTCAGCAGCAGCTCCTGGAACCATGTGCAATTCATGACCACTCCTCACATTTTCCAAAGGCTCTTTAAGACCAAGTATGTGGTACCAAGTTCTGTAGCAGACAGCTTCAGGTTCACTGAGATGAACTTTGAAGTTATATTTATTGAAGCTTACAGATCCGGGGGAAGTTCCATAATGGCAGAAGAAGCTGACCTGCCTTCACAGGCCCAAGCAGAGAGAGAGAAGTACAAACCTAAAGGTCAAAAGCCACAGCTCACTTCAGGAAATCCAGCTAGGCACACTTTGCATATCTTTAGATTGAAATCTGAAACCCACCACCACACCTTAAGAGCCATCCAGTGACACTGCCTCCAGCCAGGTGACTGCAGATGCAATCTACAGACAAATAAACAACTGAATATATTGGGGGCCATCTATTCAAACCACCACACCCGCCATGTTTAAAATACAAATTATATACTGAATGTTAAAAACAGTGACCATTTACACCACTATTGAAAGTTCAATTAGGAAGCAATGATCTGAGGACTACTGTGTTCCAAGTTACCAAGCCTATAAGTAGCAGCAGCAGCTCCCAAGAGACTGGAGCTTTAGAGAAGCAGGATAACTATTTGGAAGGGAAAAATCTAGTTAAACTGCTAGGTTATTCACAGATCACTTGGTCTATTTCTAATGTATCACCTAATGTAGTTTACACTTTAATAGTGGAAAATACCCCTTTTTCTTCCATTCCTCTATGATTATAAGAAACCATGGCTAGATTCAGAGCATGATTCATATTTCTAATAATTTCCTCAATAAAGTCAGTTGGCATGATTTTAAGTTTTTTCTCTTTTTTGTAATGAAAATACAGGTTTTGAGAAATATCCATACCAATTGCCATAGTTGCATTCCCAGCAGAAGAGATTAAGGATTCCTTTTTCTCCACATCCTCTCCAATATGTGTTGTCATTTGATTTTCTGATGATAGTAATTCTGACTAGGGTAAGATGTATTCCTGAAATTGTTTTAATTTGCATTTTCCTGATGGTTTAAAGATGAAAAGAATTTAGACATGGGTTTTTGTTTGTTTTGTTTACCCTTTGTATTTCTTCTTTGAGAATACTCTGTTTAGATCCATGACACTCTTTTTCATTTTTATTTTTTTGCTGTTTTGAGTTCTTTGTATGTTCTGCATATTATTCTTCTCCAAGATATGCAGCTGGTGAAAGTTTTCTGCTAACTTGGTTGATTGTTTTCTTAGCTGTAAAGAAGCTTTTTAGTTTTGTGACATTCCATTTGTTGACTGTCACATTTCCTTGGCTACTGGACTCATATTCAGAAAGTCCTCCCCTATGCCTATACCTTGAAAATGTCCTACTACTTTTTCCTCTAGCACTACAAGCTTTCAGGTCTTACATTAAGGTCATTGATCCATTTGGAGTTGATTTTTATGCATAGTGAAAGATAAGGGTATCAAAAATCAGGTGGCTATACTTATATGAACATATACCTGGAACTTCTACTCCATGGATATAAGTGGTCTGTTCTGTGCCAACACCATACTGTTCTTATTACTCTGCCTCTGTAGTATAGCTTGAAATCAGATATGATGATACCTCCAGCAGTATTCTTTTGTAGAGACATTTATGGCTCCTCCGACGTGCTTCCATATGAATTAAAAAAAATATTGTTTTTGATTTCAATGAAGAATGAATCTGGAGTTTTGATTGAAATTTCACTGAATTTGCACATTGCTTTTGGTGGGATGGCCATTTTAAAAATATTGGTACTTCCAATTGATGAGCATGGGAGATCTTACCATTTTTTTGTGTCTTTCTCAATTTCTTTCCTTAGTGTTTCAAAGTTTCATTGTAGAGGTCCTTCCCTTCTTGCTTAGGAATATTTTGAGACATAAAAATTCATGTGAATATTGTGATTAATAGTGCTTTCCTGATTTCTTTCAGTTTGATTATCACTGGTGTATAGAAAGACCACCAACATTTGTGTGTTAATATTGGAACGTGTCAACTTCCTTTCTGATGGAGTCTTTGTGCTAGTACCATGCAGTTTTTGTTACAATGGATTTGTAATAGAGCATTAAATTGGGTATGGTGATACCACCAACCTTATTTTTTTTTAATTTTCCTTTTTATTATGTGGCTTCTCATTCTAATGTATTAAAAGTAAGATTGGTTTGGGGGCATGATTGGCATGGTATAACTTACAACTCTGTAACATACAATCTGTGGAGTCAAGGGTTGCCGGTTCGAGTCTCTCCAACCTTATTTTTTTTACTCAGAATTGTTTTGTGTGTTTGCAGTTTTTTTGTGCTTCCAAGTGAATTCTAGATTTAAGAAAAAAAAATCTGTGAAGAATGCCTTTGGAATTTTAATGGGGATTACACTAAATGTGCAGATTGCTTTTGGTAAGATTGACATTTTCCAAATATTGATTCTTCCAATTGAAATGGGTTGTCTTTCCATTCCGTAGTGTCTTCTGAAATTTCTCACTTGAGTGTTTTAAAGTTCTCATTGTAGAGATCATTCACTTCCTTGGTGTGGTAGTTTGATTTAAGTGTTCCCCATAAACTTAGGTGTTCTGGATGCTAAGAAATCATCCATTTCTTTCAGATTTTTAAACTTAGAGGCATATATATTCTTAAAGTATGTCTTTATGATTTTCTGAATTTCTTTGTTATCTGTCGCAATGGTATCTTTTTCATCTCTATTTTTATTAATTTTTGTCTCACCTTTTTCTTTTGGTCAGATTTGCTAAGGGTTTATCAATCTTGCTTATCCTTTCAAAGAACCAATACTTTGTTTCATTGATTCTTTGGATTCTTTTTTGGCCTCTATTTCATTGATTTCTGCCCTAATCTTTATTATTTCTTCCCAGCCACTGATTTTTGGTTTGCCTTGTTCTTCTTTTTCTAAGGCCTTAAGGTAAAATATTAAATTATTTACTTGTGAACTCTCTAATTCCTTAATATCAGCACTTAGAGCTATAAATTTTCCCTCTTAGGACTGCCTTCATTGTGTCCCAAAGGTTTTGGTATGTTGTATTCTCAACATCATTGATTCTATGAATTTATTGATTTCCTTTTTGATTTCTTCAGTGACCCATTTATCATTCAATAGTGTGCTGATTAGTCTCCATGAATTTCTATATGTTCTGTAGGCTTTCTTGTTGATGATTTGTTGTTTAATCCCATTGTGGTCAGATAGAGTACAAGGAATTGTTTCAATTTTCCTGTATTTGTTGAGAATTGCTTTGTGTCTTAATATATGGTCTATTTTAGAGAATGTTCCATGTACTGCTGAGAAAATTGTATATTCTTCTGCAATTGGATGAAATGTTCTATAGATATATGTTAGGTCCATTTGTTCCATGACATCACTTAATCCAAATGTCTATTTATTTTTTGCTGAGATGACTTGTCAATTGATGAGAGTGGGGTATTGAAGTCATCCACTACAATAGTGTTTGGTGTTACCTGTGACCTTGAGTCTAATAGTGTTTGTTTGATGAAATTGGGAGCCCCCATGTTAGGAACATGTATATTAAGGATTGTAACATCCTCCTCTTGGAGTTTTCCTTTAATCAGTATAAAGTGCCCTTCTTTATTTTTCCTCACTAATGTTGGTTTGAAGTCTATCTTATATGGTATTACAGTAGCAACCCCTGCTTGTTTCCTAGGCCCATTTGCTTGAAATACCACTTTCCATCCTTTTACCCTAAGACAGTGACTATCTTTTGTTGAGAGAGGAGTGTCCTGGAGGCAACAAATGGCAGGATCCTGACTTTTAATCCAGTCTGCAAGTGTGTATATTTTGGTTAGGACATTGAGGCCATTGATATTAATAGTTTTTATTGAAAGGTATTTATTTATCGTCTCCATTCTTCTTGTTTTGTAATGCTTCCTTGGTTGACAGTTATTTTTCAGAACTTGGAATACATCATTCCCAGCCCTTCTGGTTTTAGAAGTTTGTGTTGAGTAATCTGCTAATATTCTGATGGGCTTACCTTTGTAGGTAACTTGCTTTGCCTCTCCAACTGCATTTAATATATTTTTTTGGTTTGCACATTTAGTAGTTTAATTAAAACATGAAAACATGGTGAGAAGAGTTTCTTTCCAGGTTTTATGTATTTGATTTTCTAAAATCTTCTTGTATCTACATTGGCATTTCTTTCCCAATTTGGGGAATTGTTTTTTTCTAAAATTTGCTTGAAAACACCTACTATGGCTTTGGAATGAAATTCTTTGCCTTCTACTATACCCTGGATTCTTATGTTGGATCTTTTCACAGTGCTCTGAATATCTTGAAGTTCCTATTCATACCTTCCTATTAGCTTGTTTTTCTCTTTGTTGGACTGTATTTGGTCTGTCACCTGGTCTTATAGTTTAGGTATTTGGTTCTCTCCTTCATCCAGACTCCTGGTGAGACTTTCCACAGAGTATTTTTGTTTGTTTGTTTGTTTTAATTGACTGTGTTTTTCACTGTGAGAATTTCTGTCTGGTTTATCTTCAGTATTTCTTTTTGACCTCCTAATTTCACTTAGCTGGTTTACTGTGTTCTCTTTCAGGAGTTTCTTTTCTTCTTTCATTCCTTTGTTTTCTTCTTTGATTTCTTCGAATATAGATAAAATCTTTTTTTTTTTAATCTTGCTCAGGCATTGCATCTAAAACAGCCTCATTGGGGGGTCATTTCTGATGGATTTGTATTTTTTTGGTGGGATTATATTGTCTTTTTTCTCTGTGTTTCTTGCATTATATTGTAGCAAATTTTGAATCCTGTGTTGATTTGATGCTTGGGTTTTCTACTTATCTGAAGTGTTCTTAGATGTAGAGACCCAACTTTATATACCTTTAGGATATGAGTTTAAGATGCCAAGTATATTCCAATCTAACCAAGAAGTTATCCTAGGTGTTGAATTTGCCTGTTATTCATGTATTATAATGGTCTAGGTGGAACAATTTACTGACAAATTCTTAACTTCAACTCAGCAATATAGATGTTCAATAAAAACCAACACAGAGAATGCAAGTGTAGGGATTAAAACAGTCTTATAAAGCCAAAATCCCTAAGGGAGTGTGTTGATCTACTCCCTTAATCCTGTCATCTGAGAGGTTGATATTTCTTTTCTGAATTTGGTTCCAGGTCAGCCTGGATCTGAGTCATACCTTGCCCCCAATAATGACAGAAGCAAAAGAAAAAGGCTCTGCAAATCTGAAAGCATCAAGGGCAACAATAGTCAACCCCCAAATACAGCCAACCAAGAATATGTAACCCATAACCTGCCCTGACATGGAAAGGGAGATTAGCACTTTCAGGGTAGGCCTATGTATCTGCTTTTTTATCAGTTGGCATTATTACTCTTGGGGGTGGCTTCCAATCTCACCATTGCTGAGTGCCCACCTCATCCCTCCATGTTGCGCTGTGGAGCTGGTGTTCTGATCAGCTGTGCTAGATATACTGCTTCTGGGGGCTGAATGTGTTCTCTGGAGGGTCATGGTTCTGATGGATGGTGAATGGGAGCGTGCAGGAAGCCTGGAGTTGTACTGGAACTGCTCAGTTGATCCCACTTTTACTCTTTCAACACTTCCTTAGCTGATCTCTGCTGTCTTCCCTTCAGGTTTCTTTCTTGATTTTGCAAGGAGTCTGATGAGATTGGAAAATCTCCTTGTTTGCTTTCTGCTCCTACAGCTCGGCACTGGGTGGTGGCATATGGCAGGTGCACAGAGAGTGCAGATCACATGGATCAGTGTCACAAGTGCCTCAGTGATATTCTGGCCATTTTTCTCCTTTCTGGTGCATCTTGGCCTCTTCTGTGTCTCTGGTGTGGCTTATAAAAACCTGTACACATTCACTTTTAGCAAGAGTGTATTTTGCTGTGGTTTTACTTAAATCCCACACTAGGCTAGTTTGGCATGGCTCTGTGCCACCATCTTACCCAGAATTCCTAAAAACTTTTTAAAAATATTAAAATATTAAAAAAAAACTAGTAACTGATCAACTTTCAATATTCTGCATAATATTAGGTATCCATGGAGACATAAAGCTTGTATCAATTACAGATTTACATATTGTCAGAAATTTTCCTTAAATCTTATGACTCCCTATAAAATATTCCTTATGAGTTAATTTCACCATTTGTTTATCTAATTAATTGACCATAAACAATGTCTTTATGATATTTTCTGTTAAAATTCAAATGAAACTAGCCAAACATAATTTTACTTTCAAAAGTTGTTAAAGAATACTTGCAATGCTACCACTACTACTATTAATTCTAGGAATACCAAAAACTTTCAATATGATGTACAAAGTTAAATTCTTTGTACTTTGGTTCACCATATGCTACCTATGCTACTTACCTTGTTTATTCCTTTTTCTACACAATTGTTTTGTATCAATGGATTATTTTCAGTAATAAAATAGAAGAATTAAATTCTTCTTAACTGACTTTTTGTTTCATTCTCGGTTAGCAGCAGATAGATATTTGGAAACTTAATGTTTTATTAAACCCACTTCCAAAATTACATGTTGATAGAAATTCAAGAGAAGAAGATTTAATTAACTATGGTATATTTCCACATACCATGTGATAATTATATAGGGAAAATAAAATATGTATAATTCACACTATAACTTAGAATGATGAAATTAAATTTATATTTAACAAAAACACTTTTTAAGCATTCTATAAAAGTGTCTTACTAGTCCACTACATAAAGTATCTCACTAGTTAGCTTCAAAAGTTATGTTAAATAATATGGGCAATTAAATTAATTAACTGGAGACCAGAGAAAATAAGAAGCACAATAATAAGCAATTAAATAAAAAATCACCTAGATTTTCTGAGTCCTGGCATATATAAGGTAGCCTCTATTTGATCCTCAATTTTAACTCCTTTCCAATCCCCAACTTTTAAGTTTTTTATCAGCATTGGCATTGTTACTCTTGGGGGTAGCATAGTTTGGGCATGTCCTATGCTATATGCACATATAAAAATAATGATTCACTTCATTAAAAACATAATTTATTGCTCAAGGGACTATGATACTTCTATTAAATGATACTTCATAGGTTTTATCTTTGAATGTCAAGTGACATGCTACATAACCTTGAGAAAATTCCTGTTAGTGCTGTACCTTAGCTCTCTCATTTCCCATCATATCCTTTAGGTCTCTGCTTCAATGAGGCTACAAAATAACTTAAATCTCAAAGGCTTACCATAATACATATTCCTTTTTGTCTCCCTGACAGGTTTGTACATCAACCATAGTAGCTTTGTTTCAACTCTGAGTTGAGTCAAGTTCCCTTATATATGTCTTGCATTCTGAAAGGGAAAGTTACTTTGATGGTAAGTACACAGACAGAAAAGAAGTCAAGACAAACTACATCAACAAAGTTAAAGAATTCAATCGCATCATACCTACTAAGGAGCCAATGTCCCAGACTAGTCACATTATAAAGCTCTGAGTCAGTGGTCCAGGGAGAAAAAGTACTCCTAATTTTTTAATAAACACTATCAAATTTCATTTGTCACTATTCAAATACATTATTTTCTTTCAAAACATTGATAGAATTGTGGTTGTTGGTTTGTGTTACATTTTTATATTTTTAATTTATTTTATTTATTTGAGAGAGAAATAGAGAGAAAATTGGCAGATAGAGAGAGAATAGGCATGCCAGGGCTTTCATCAACTGAAACAAGCTCCAGATTCATGTGCAACCTTGTGTAGCTGGCTTACATGGGTCCTGGGGAATCAAACCTGGGTCCTTTGGCTTTCCAGGCAAGTACCTTAACTGCTAAGCCATCTCTCCAGCCACACATTGTGGTTTTTTTGAGATGTTTATAATTGCTTTGCTCCATTTATTCTTTTAAAAAGTCATTCATTCTGATAGGAATTGTATGAACAAAAGAGTATCTTATAAATTGTTTGTCAATAATTGATTTATGCACAAATTTTCAAGTTATAATTCTACAAACAACAAATTCTGATCTCTCAAGATTAAAGGCATCCATTTAGCAAAACATCCATTACAATATACAATCAGTAGTAAAGCTGCCCAAATGTGAGCTTCAGACTACATACCAGTCATCAATCACATGATACTGTGTGATATACTTTTTATATCAGAAATGTCTTCAGAATTCATATAGAAATTAGAAATGAATGGTTAGGAATAATTGAATCTACGCTGTTCTTCAATCATTGGGTACACAGCTGTGTTTTCACAAAACAAATCATTTGTTGTTGTTACCTTCTCATTGCTGGGACAAAATACCCAGTCAATGGCAGCCTATGTGAGGAAAGGATTTATTTCAGTGTTGGAATTTTGAGGGACAGCTTCATCATGGTGGAGGTAGGTGACTGACTTTATCATATATCCACAGCAGAGAAAAAGAAAAAACCACCAACAAGTACCAGCTGACTCTGAACAGACAGAGCTAGACTTCACCCCATGGTCTGCCCCTCTTGACACATTTCCTCCAGCAAGGCTCCACCTCCAAGTGCAAACTGAGGATTAAGTAGGAAACAATCACAAACACCAGAGGCTACAAGGACATTATATTCAAACCACCACAGGGCTCCAACAAATTTTCTGGAGCTATATGTTTACATGCAGCTTTTAGAAATGATGCTCACCTGTAAGGATCCTTTATTATTCTATAATATATAATATACTGGCTTGTGAAAAAGTCACATTATAAAATGTATGCCTTTAAAGAATAAAATTTATAATATATAATTAATACTTTAATATAGCATATATTATAAATTAATAGACTTTATGAAAACATTATATTTTATTAAATATTTGTGCTACAGTCAATGATATGGCATTAAGGAAAAAAACTGAATTTATGGTTGTAGCAGACAGCTTCAGATTTGATGAGATGAATTCCAGATCAGGCACAGTTATGAAGGAAGGGATATTTATTGAAACTTATAGATCTAGGGAAAGTTCCATAAGGGTAGAAGATGGCCTGCTATCACAGGTCCAAGCAGAGAGAGAAAAGCCACAAGCACAAAAGCCAAAAGCCACACAGCACAGTTCAGAAACTCCAGGTAGAACTAGGCACTTTGCATATCTCCAGATTAGAATTTTAAAACCACCACCACACCTTAGGGCTGGACCCTAAGATTCACCCAGTGACACCAAATCCAGCCAGGTGGCTGCAGAAACAAACTACAAACTAATAAACACTGAATATATTGGGAGTCACCTATTCAAATTACCACAATGGGAATCTGTATACAACTAACATCTGCTTTCTCTGATGATAGTGATTCTAGAAAAAATCTGAGTGAAAAAAATATGCAATGAAATATTTCTGAAGACTGCTGACAATTAATTTTTAGTGTATAATTGTATTTTGAGGGATTGGGAAAACCTCTCTCTTTTAAAAAAACTATATGGTTAATACATTTTGTAAATTCTAGTGCCAAAATACAGGCTCATTTTATTACAGGAAGAGCATAATCCATGGTAAGAAGTTTTTTGCTATCAAAAACCTTTTGCTACCAGTAAGAAATATTATGTATATGGAAATATTAAAAATCATAGGCAAATGATACTCATAAAGCTGTCTTGAAAATAATTCCAACATTCCCAAGTGATTTTAAAATCATGCTGAAATTAATGCAATATGAGGCTTTTTAGTCTTTTACATAGCTTTAAAATCTGAACACACTCATATATACATATATAATGTCTCACAGAATGAAGTATTATTTGGTCATAAAGAAAAATAAATCTTGTCATATGAAACAAAATGGATGAAACTGAAGAACACTATGTTGCATGTAGGAAGCTAGATATAGAAAGAAAAATAAGCCCAAATTTCCTTTCAATATGTGAAACTTAATAAAAGGTTGTTCATGTAGAATAGTGAAAGATTTATGACAAAATTCATTTTAGATAAATAGTAGTATCATCTGGATTATAATATGTTTTTCAAAACTCACTACTAATACAGTATAATTTTGGATTAACCAGTCTGGTGTTTATAACATTATTAGTAATACTCTTGCTAAATTTGAATATTAGTTACATGAATAAAGAATAAAAATATTTATGATTCCATTAGATACCCACCAACATATGGATAAAGAAAATATTATATGTACAATAAACTATTATTCAGTTATTTAAAAAAGAGTGAAATCTTGTCCTGAAACAAAGTGGATAAAACTGGAGAATATTATGTTGAAGGCATAAGCAAGATACAGAAAAAGAAATAAACACAAAATTCCTTTCCATATGTGGATCTTAATAAAAGAATAGTCATGTAGAATAGTGATTTTTATAGTTTGGAAATTGGTGTAAGACAGCAGGAGAGAGGAAAAAGGGGCACTGAACTAGACTAGCATATGCTGTGGACCTATACTGAAATGTCATAACACCCCTAAATGAATGCAGTGAATTTATGTTAATTAAAATAATACATTCAAATATTTTAAACTATCAGTGCTGGGATGAAGCATTTAAGGTATTTGCCTGCAAAAAAAATAGGACACAGGTTCAATTCCCCAGGACCCATGTAAGCCAGATGCACAAGGTGGCACATGCGTCTGGAGTTTGTTTGCAGTGGCTGGAGGCTCGAGCGTGCCTAATCTCTCTCTCCCTTCCTTCCTCCCTCTTTATCTGCCAAATAAATAAATAAATAATAACTAACGTATTTAAAATGTCAATGTTATAAAATTTATTCAATGCTATAATATGTGGGACTTAACCATAGCTAGAACAATGGAAAGAATTTCAGGCCTAAGATATGGGGAGGAGTACTTTAGCATGCTATTAAGACACAAATTAGTTATTATATTAATGACCTCATAGTAGCTGATGCTACTATGATTAAGTTTAATCTTAAGATAAAATTTTGTTCATTAGAACTGGAATTGAGGTACATATCTGTTTTCTACCAGATCCTAGTAGTCAAATGCCAAAGGTATTGCTAAATATCCTACAATGCTCAAGTGCTCCAACAACAAAGAAAAAATTTCCTTATATTTTAATAGCATCATATTTTCAAAATCTTTTCAGGGAGCTTCACAATGTTTAAAAACAAAGATATAGAGCCCATAAATTAAATTATGGTAGCATGACTTAGAAACCATATCTGCATGCCACTGTCTTGCTGGTGGATGGAATCCAAACAAGAGATACTTACTATTCTCTTTGGCTATATCAGAAGGATCATGACCACCAAAAAGACAATCAGTTCATTAAAATGAATCATTATGAACCAACTAGATAGCCTATTGAATCTTCCAAGAATTCCCTTCTAATACTATACTCAATAGCCAAACCATAGTTTATTTTAGTGTCCTGCCTCAAGCACTTAAAGGCCTTTGAAGATGGTACCAGGAAGGTAGCAGCCCTCTCTAGAGACCCAAGATGTCTACTTGGATATTTAGGGAATTCTCCCACCAAAAGTCTGACTCTGCTGGCCTTTTAACTGCAGGTAATTTAATAGAAGCTGTGGTTAAGATACTCTTATGTTCATAGACCACTTCCATAATAGTTTTCTGAAATCTTCCTAAGAGCTACCTTATGATACTCTGCAGATCAGGACTGAAAGAAGCAAAATCTCACCAAGTAAACCATCCACAAACCCAGCAGAAACAATCTACATCTTTTTGGGCAGCTCAAGCTCAACCCACATATTCTGAGAGAATGCTGAACAGATTTTCTAGAAGCAATTTTAGGCTTATGTTTTAAAAACTGACTTTTTATTAATAATATGGGAATATTTGGGCATGATGACACACACCTTTAGCTTCAGCACTCTGGAGGCAGAAGTAGAAAGATCACTGTAAATTTGATGCCACCTTAGGACTACAGAGTGACTTCCAGATCAGCAGGAGCTAGAGTGAGACCCTACTTCAAAAAAAACAAATAAAAAAAGAATATGGAATTATAGTAAACTATACTAGATTGATATGGCTGACATGCAATTCGAATCTCTCATTAAATAATGTTATTTTTAAAGACAAAGCAATTAAATGTAGTCATTTTTCTATGATAATACACACTTCGTAGGGGGCACCGTCAATCCTGAGGCTATCTCCTTGATCTCAATTCTAGGCGCCTAAATATCTATATATTCACAATAAGAATATGTATAAGCCAGGCGTGGTGGCGCACGCCTTTAATCCCAGCACTTGGGAGGCAGAGGTAGGAGGATCGCCACGAGTTCAAGGCCACCCTGAGACTACAGAGTTAATTCCAGGTCAGCCTGGACCAGAGTGAGACCTTACCTCAAAAAAAAAAAAACCAAAAAAAAAAAAAAAGAATATGTATAGACTCATGCTCTCAAGCACACCCTTCCTTCTGATATTACTATACTGAGGTCATATAAGTTTGTGAGTGCTATAAATCCACTCTGCAACACTCACACATGCACAACCTCCCCTTGAGCCACTGCTTTACTGAACTATAGATAGGTTTGTGAGGGCTATGAATCCTATTGGCCATCTCATGCATCCATGAACACCCTCACCTGTGCCATTCCTTTACTGAAGTCTGGCATTATTCTGAAAGGTATAAATTTTCTATCTCCACCCCTTCACCCCTCCAACCTGTACTGTACACTCCCACACCACCCACCATTTTTACAGGGTAGGATACACAGGTCCAGCGCAAGTGAGAATTCTCCACACCTACATCACCCACAATTGTGTTCCAGACATGATTGGAATATGTGTGAATCCTCTTCTCTTCAACCTGAAAATATGGGCACAATGCTGACTGAACATTGTGACTGGGTCCAATATTCAGTTTTGACTTTCAGAATCCCTTCAGTAATCCTCAATTCAACCATATAGACACCAAGGGCTATGGAGGTGAGAACCTGCTCTGAATTTTAGCATACAGATTCCCTTTAACAACAGGATCACACACAAGTTGTAGATCACTAAAGACTTTCATTTGAGTAGAGACCTAAGTGTACATTTGATCTCAGTAGAAACTAAATAAAGAAAACAGAACCTCAAGCACCACAAAGCTGAGCAAAGAACAGTGAGCACAGAGAAACAAGTACCATTCCAAGTATTCACTCAACTCAGAAAGCAGGTGTGACTACACTAATATCAACCAAATATACTTCAAATTAAAATTGATCAGAAGCAGGGCTGGAGAGATGGCACAGCAGTTAAAGGCACTTGTATGCAAGGCCTGATTGTTCCAGATTCAATTACCCGGTACCCGAGTAAACCCAAATGCATAAAGTGGTGCATGCATGTGCAATTCATTTGCAGTGGCAGGCCTGGTGTACCCATTCTCTGTCTCTGTCTCTGTCTCTCTCTCTCTTTCTCTCCTTGCAAATAAAAAATTAAAAATCAGAAATAATAAAAATCACTTCATCCTTATCAAAGGACAATTCACCAAAAGGCATTAGAATTCTAAATACATACACACACCAAACACAAGTGCATTTAATTTTATAAAACAAAATGTACTAGATATAAAGTCAGAGATAAATCCCAACACAATAAGTAATGGGTAACTTTAATGTCAACTATCGCCAATAGACCATCGAGACAGAAAATAAACAGAGAAAGGTGAGAATTAAAGGCAACCATAGGTGAAATGGACCTAACAGATACTCAGATCATCCAATCCAAACACTAAAGAATACACATTATCCTCAGTAGCCCATGGACATGAAGTGCATCTCAAAACAATGCAGGGTATTTCCAGTGCCCTTGGTTTTCCATCAGAATAGATGCTAAGTCCCTATATATGAAGACACTACAAGCTGTGTTCCACCCAGGACACTAAGAAATCAAGCTAGAGCTGAGCTAGAAGCCACCCCCTGCCATCTAGCTGCCATACTCATAGAATATGTTATGCAAACTGCTGGGGAGCAAAGTCCTCAATGGTCTCATGCAGCAGATACTGCAAGCTACACCATGAGCCAGCCAGGAAAATGTGACAATTGGTGTAATAGGGACATATAAGTTTGGGGAAACCAACATCCTCTGATTGGATTTGAGGGCTGCTTGGTGGGAAGGTAGTGAAATGCATGGTAAATTAAACCGAGTCAAAAATATATGGCTTGGGAAGCCATAGGCCACAGAGGGAAGCTACTACTGCCTTTTGTCTAAATAGACATGTTGAACCCAGAAAATTGTTGACTAATGTCTGTGTTTATGACCATTGATTAATGCTGGTCTCATTTTGGTTAGTGAAGTTTCTTTGTACAGATAGCTATGAATTCTGAGGAGACCCTAGACTCATCAAGTTGAGAAACAAAAGAGAAAGCCCAATGCTTAGCAATGAAAGGGTCAACAGTCTCATTGCAAAGGAATGAATAGTAGTGAAAAGAATATGAGAACTGTTCTCACTGTTAGCCACAGAGCTTCTCTATGGAGATGGTGGTAACAGTGAGGAGATTCAAATCTCATCAAATGTTAAAATAAGAAGTGGTTGAGATCTTAACACTAAAGGAGACATCTCTATCACATGTTCCTTGTCTCAGAGAATATTACAAAAGAAGGAGGATAAAGAAAGTAAGAGCTATAGAATGAGAAAGACTACTTTGAGGTACTGCCATTTGAACATGATCTAACTGATGCATTCATAACCTCATAGTGGTTGTTGTTATCCCCAAACTTCTGAGTCCATCAACATTTTTTTAAATATTTTTATTTATTTATTTATTAGAAAGAAAGAGACAGAGAGAAAGAAAGCATGGGCACGTCAGGGCCTCTAGCCACTACATGCGAACTCCAGACCCCTGTGTCCCCTTGTACATCTGGCTTATGTGGGTCCTGGGGAATCAAACCAGGGTCCCTGGGTTTTGCAGGCCAATGCCATAACCACTAAGCTGTTTCCCTAATCCCTCCGTCAACATTTTGACATAGATGAGAACCAAAAGAATGAAGCATTGAAGCAGAAGAACTACTTGGAAAGGGGATGGTACTCAAAAGAATAGGTGAGGATGGGAGGGACAAGGAAAGGTAATAATAGGATGGGAATACAATCAAATTACTTTATAAATTAAAACTATGCATCAATACAGTTTAAAAAATGAACTGGGTGGCACATGCCTATACCTATGCCTCCCACATACACTCAGGAAGCTGAGGCTGGAAGGTCACTTAAGCTCAGGAGTTTAAGACTAGGGTAACCCACATAGTGACACTCCCATTGTGTAAAATAAATAGCAGTGAAAACTGAAGAGATGGCTCAGCAGTTAAAGGCACTTCCTTGCAAAATATGATGGTCCAGGTTCAATTCCCCAATGCCTACATAAAGACAGATGCACAAAGTGGTGCATGTGTCTGGCATTAATTTGCAGTGGTAGGAGACCCTGTCTCACCCGTTCATTCTCTCTATCTCTCTTTCATCTCCTTACAAATAAATAATCAATAAAAATTAAAATTAATGTTTTAAAAAGAAAAATATCATTAATTCAAACTTCGCTTCCATTTTCCACCTCAACATACACAAATAGCTGAACTGATATCACACACTTAATACAGTGAACTCTCTCCAGTTTCTATTCTTAATGCAGTGTGCTCAGATGCTGAGGCTGTGCCAGGATGTGAATCCAGGGAAGTCCTGAGCAATTTCCCCATCTGTATAGCAGCTCTTCCCCACTCTCTTTCTCACAGCCAATGTCCTACTCCTATCATAACTTACTCTTTTCTTCCTGCATCTCTCATCTTAAATAATATTGTTCATTCTTATAGGTTTCCAATAGTGACATGTGCACATTTTGTTACTATACTTACTACATTGGCTTATTATTTTTCTTATGTTTAGGATCTACTGTGATGAGAGTTTAGGGGCTCCTTGCCAATACACCAATATGCCAACACACCAATAAATTTAGGGTACCCCAGATTCTTGTCTTATGAATTTAAAGAATTAAAATCCATAGACCAGAGAGTAAGACATAAAGAGACTTTATTACATTAAGAGGAAGAAAGTACATGTGAAAAGGAGGGGACAGAGAACCCACTTGGGAATTCTCCCCAAATTTCAGCCCAGAAATTCAGAAGAGATGAACAGCCAAAATAGTGGCTTTGCCAACTTGGAAAGGGGTTTTTGTGGGGGGGCAGCATGTTTCCGAGGTAGGGTCTCACTCTAGCTCATGCTGACCTGGAATTCACTATGTAATCTCAGGGTGACCTCAAACTCATGGTGATCCTCCTACCTCTGCCTCCCGAGTGCTGGGATTAAAGGTTGCACCAACACACCAGGCTCAGAAATTTTTTATAATCTTATTTTCGTAGGCTTTATGCTCAGACCAAGGTGAACTTGAGCACTGATTGGTCTGGAGTCAGGGGTCTGGCTCCAGAAGAGATCAACACACCTGAGTAGGAGGTGAGAGAGAGAGAGAGAGAGAGAGAGAGAGAGAGAGAGAGAGCTGATTGGATAAGACTGGATCAGACACGAATTCTGGTTCTGCTGGAGCAGGCAGGCAGTGTTCCCTCTTTTGGTTTCCATCTAATTGGCTACTCAATAATTCCTCTTCATCTATCTTAATAAATGATTATTGCCTTCCAGTGTTTATTGATTGTACAAATCTCAGAGAAATAAGTAAAGAAAAAGAAAGACATGGGCTGGAGGGATGGCTTAGCATTTAGGTTGTTTGCCTGCAAAGCCAAAAGACCCAGGTTCTAGTCTACAGGACCTACGTTAGCTAGATGCACAAGGGGGTGCATGTGTCTGGAGTTTGTTTGCAGTGGCTGAAGGCCCTGGCGCACCCGCTTTCTTTCTCTCTCTCTCTCTCTCTCTCTCTCTCTCTCTCCCTCTTTCTCTGACAAATAAATAAATAAAATCACAATCATGCGTGGTGGCACATGCCCTTAAACCCAGCACTTGGGAGGCAGAGGTAGGTGGATCGCCATGATTTCAAGGCCACCCTGAGACTATATAGTGAATTCCAGGTCAGCCTGGGCTACAGTGAGACCCTACCACCAAAAAAAGTAAAAAGAAATAAAAAGAAAGACATAAAAATGGAAAGAGAGAAAAACAAAAAGAAAGAGATGGTTAAGGAAGGAGGGAGGGAAGAAGAGACAGAAAGGAAGTGATTCTCTTGTAGGATAGTTTTGACTTTTATATATTTTCCCTCTCATATATGTAAAGCAACTTTTTCTTAGATTCTCTTATTTAGGGAGTATAGAAGAAACTAACAAAGTATAGATATCAAGTTTGTCATATCTAAGACCTGGGCGTGGTGGCGCATGCCTTTAATCCCAGCACTCGGGAGGCAGAGGTAGGAGGATTGCCATGAGTTCAAGGCCACCCTGAGATGACAGAGTTAATTCCAGGTCAGCCTGGACCAGAGTGAGACCCTACCTCAAAAAAAAAAAAAAAAAAAAAGTTTGTCATATCTAGATATGCCAGAGATCTTTATCTACCAAGGCAGTAGTTATGGTAGAAGCAAGATATATGTATACAATGTTAAATTTATTTTATTCAAAGTGCTAATTTCTACAATCAAGATTTTCCCAAAGAATACTTTTTTCTGGTTCTTTGAGTGAAAGGCAATGATAGATTTTATTTATTTTTTTTTAATTTTTTGTTCATTTATTTATTTATTTATTTGAGAGTGACAGACAGAGAGAGAAAGAGGCAGAGAGAGAGAGAGAAAATAGGCATGCCAGGGCCTCCAGCCACTGCAAACGAACTCCAGACGTGTGCGTCCCCTTGTGCATCTGGCTAACGTGGGACCTGGGGAACCAAGCCTCGAACCGGGGTCCTTAGGCTTCACAGGCAAGCGCTTAACCGCTAAGTCATCTCTTCAGCCCAGCGTGATACTTTTATAGCACCTAGTATTGTTTATTAAATTGATTGTCTAACTATACTCCACTTTACCTTGCAAATTGCCCACTGTGCTTACAAAGTAAAATTATTCTAGTCCTCAGAATTCTGTCATCGGGTCTTCTTTTATTCATGAGTTGATGCAGTTGCCCTCTTAAACCCAGAGAGGAAGATAGTTTAATACTCAGAGCTTCTGTTTCATGTTCCAAGCCACCACCTACACAAAATATGTAGTCACACAATTCATTTATTGCAACCACTGCCTTTATTATACATTGTCTATCTTCATCGACAGACACAAATATAAATAATACAGAAGATAAAATATATAAAGCAGCATGTCAAAAATAATTTTAATAGAAAAAAATGAAAGAAGAAATTCTGAGCATAGAAGTGAGGCATAAATGGCATTCATTGTCTTTGAAAATCTAATTATACACTCTGCTTTTATGCTAGATCTAATATAAATTTATAAATCTGCTTTTAATCTATAAAAGCAATAAAATTGAGCATGAAAATTCTAACAGTCTCATTATATAGTCTATTTGCCTATTCTCAAGATAGCTTCACTGATGACAAAAGGAAATACTGTAAACTTCAGTTCCTAAAAACAAACAAACAAACTAAAACCACTCTAAGCCTATCCTGTGAGACTATGTAACTGGATGGAATTTCAATGTACAGAGACTAGCATATTGCAAGTCCAGAGCCAAATTATCTTGGGCAATCCTACGTCCCCTTAATAGACACTTAGGGCCTATTTCTGTGTCTAAACTAATATCCTTGTGACTATCAGGTAATCAGGTGTAATTTTTTGGGAATCTACCATCAGACCACTAGCTTTACTAGCTTTCGCCAGCCCAAAGGCTAACAAAGTCATCAGATAACAGCTAAAGCCTATGGTGGAGATTTCCCTGCTATGTTGTAAACCATTTACCTGATGTTTTCACCAATGTATTTGATAAAAAGTACCTTGGTTTATTGCTTTCTTTCATCCCTTAGCTATATAAACCTTCATGAAATCGTTAGTATGTTGGAACATAAAATTTGGAGCAACCTAAATCTATGTTCTCCATACCACGGTCATTCATATTTGGCTACAGAATAAGCTATCTCTTATTCTTTTAGAGATGAGAGTTGTATTTTCCATTGACAATGTGTTCCTAGCAGTCATGAAAGTGTTCAGTCTTCAGTCATGTCTCTGTAAATTCCACAGGCTATAATCTATTTCTTGCAGAATTCCAAGAGATTATGCTTTACTAATGAATTAAACAATTCTCTCAGTGTTTCTGATCCATAATTTTCTTTAAACATTTTACACATGCCAGCTCTCTCTCCTAAAACTATAAGATAATTCCCTTAACTAAAATTTTGATCGGCACTGAATGTAAGGTCTTGTTCTTTCAAAATATGGTAGAAATGTATAGAAAGAAATTAATATTTGTTGTTTCTATTTACTATTAGTTACCCAGAGTGATAGAATGACCTCAAGATAAGGAAAATTATGGAGTATGAAAATGTCTTAATGGTCTTACTGAGTATCCAGTTGTCCATTGTTTGTTTTGAAAAAAATCATGGCAACCAGAAATTACTATAACCTTGTGAGTTGCAGCCAATTGGTCTTTACAAAAGTCAGTAACAAAATCTTTTAGTTCTTTTTCCCTTATAACTTTACCCCCAAATTTATTATTTTTATGAAATAGTACATTTTCCTTTCTCTTTACCTTTAATAAAACCCACTCATACTTCACAAATCAATTTGAATCTCAACATCCTAATTGAAATGAAGTGGTCTTCTATTACATAAGGTCGCATTTTTCTCATTTACCATCTCTCTAGCCAATTTCCCATCTAGTACGGAAAAACGGACAATATATTCAACAGCTGCAGCCACTTAGGCAAAAGGAGAAAGCAAACATTAGAAGCAAATGGAAGAACCCTTTTCAAACTACCTATCTTTATCAGTTATTCAATACAGTTGTAATATAATGCCTATTATAAACAATGAACAAATATATTGCAACAACTATATCCCAGTAAAAATTTGCATCCTGGACTATAACATAGGATCTAAATGGTAAGCAAGTATTATAGTCATAGAGATGTCATTGGTAACAGGAAATGTTAAGAAAATAAGAAAACACTTAGCTTCTACAAGTTAGACAAATTGTGTAGCTATGTGGACATAGTGTTTTGCATGCAAAATGTACCCCATAGATTCGTGTGCTGGAACACTTAATCCTCAGCTGATGGCATGGTTCTGCAAAGTTGTGGAACATTTAGGAGATAAAACCTTGCTGGAGGAAACGTCAGAGACTAATGAAAATGCAGACTGTTGGGGTAGAGATGTACTTCAGTGTTAAAATACATAGGTAGTATACGTTAGGCCCTGAATACAGTTTGTAGCACTACTAAAATGGAGGAAGAAAGAGAGAGAGGGAGAGAGAGAACAGAGAATGGCTGTAAATTAACAGTAATATTTCGTAAAGTCCTAAAATGTAGGCGACTTGCCTTACTCTGGAGAGGAAGAAATAATTA
This sequence comes from Jaculus jaculus, assembly GCF_020740685.1. Taxonomy (NCBI): domain Eukaryota; kingdom Metazoa; phylum Chordata; class Mammalia; order Rodentia; family Dipodidae; genus Jaculus; species Jaculus jaculus. The sequence goes on from NC_059125.1 coordinate 23,478,219, forward strand.
AAATGGAAAAAAAAAAAGGAAACTGTTGGTATAAAAGAAGAAAACCACATTAGGCTGAAATAAATATTCAGAGACCAAGGGACCCTACATGTATGCTCCATACTAATCCTTTTCACTATGACTAAGTTGTTGAAAATCTAATGTCTCCTACTCTGTGAGCTTGTGAAATGGAGGTTTCCTCTTCAAAGTTGATTCTCTAGACACCCAATAAGGTGTCCTTAGAATGTATGAAACATAGATTGGCACAAGAAAATTTCAATGTCAGGGGTGGGATACCTTCCAGTGAATTATTGGTCAGGGAGACCTTTGGTATCCCCAAAATACTCCAGCCTCTTTCCAAGGGTCTTAATTGCCCACCAGAACTAGATGTTAAGATCCTATTTCTGGGGCTGGAGGGATAGCTCAGTGGTTAGGGCACTTGCCTGCAAAGCCCAATTCCCTAGTACCCGAATAAAACAAGATGCCCAAAGTGGTGCATGCATTTGGAATTCATTTGCATTGGCTGGAGACCCTGGTATACCCATTCCCTCTCTCTGTCTCTCTTCTATCTCTCTCTCTGCTTATAAATAAATGAATAATTTAAATATATATCCTATTGCTGAAGACTCTACATGTTTTGGCTGCAGGTCACTGAAAAATCAAGCTGGATCTGAAAGTGGATGCATGAATCTTGATATCCTAATTCTCTTAAGCTGATAATTACATGTAACTGTCCATTTTTATTTTCCACTCTTTCTTCTTTCCTTTAATCATTATTGGTTTTCTGTAAATGGCAAAATTGGGGAAAAAATAGATTTAATGCCAAGCCTTGGAGTAATCAAATGTCTCATATGCAATTTTGTTACATATTGAAGGCATAATATTGCTCAAAGGGAAATTCCATTTGCTGACTGAAATTCAAGTCAGAAATTATTCTTCTCAGCCATCAGGGATTAAAATGCCAAAGTTCACTGTGCATTGACCAAGCTGCTCTTCATGTTTCTTCAGCTTGATTTTGCCTTAGGTTTCATCCTCACTATGGGCCTCTAACCAATTCTTAGATAATTTTCTCCAGAAAATTTTCCATTGCAAATTTTTGTGTGATCCTTTATAATGTCAATATGGTGGCCCACACCTTTAATTCCAGCACTCCAGGCAGTGGTAGGAAGATTGCTGAGAGTTCAAGGCTACTCTGGACTACATAGTGAATTTCAGGTCAGTTTGAGCTACAGTGAGACCCTACCTCAAAAAGCTAAACAAATATAGGTCCTTAGTTCCTAGGTCTATGGGAGCACAGGAGCCTAATTCAGATAAGCCACAATTAGCAAACACAAAGGGCCTAAATCACATTTACACGAATTCCCTTGTCCTGTAATGCTTTTTCCTTTACCTCTTTGCAGTCTTCTGTCTCAAGGGAATAATAAATAGGGTTCAATCTCTCCTTGCAACTTCAATAATCATGACTAAATCCTTCCTTGCCTGTGTAACTAGTCCTATGTATTTTTTCATTAACAGTGTAAAAAGAAAAGCTATTCCTTCCTAATACTGTGCAAAATAGGTCAGTTATTGAAGCTATTTAAAGTACCATAATATAACCAAGGTTAAACTAACAATATGAAAAAGATGCAATGCTTTTTATAGAGAGAAATTAAATAGACTTTATGATTGAAATCGATTCTTAGAAAATCCCACAAGGTTCACACAACCAGACCTATACAACAACGTATATATCACCATGCAGATTGCATGGGGTGGGCCCAAAGAGGTTTTAACACTCAGAATAGGAAAACTGCTAAATTCTCATCATAACTTACAAAGAAATAGAAACTGATGTTCTAAACCCCATGACATATCACATGATATGCACTACTTTTTTAAAAAAATATTTTATTATTTTTTATTATTTCATTTTTGAGAGACAGAATGGGCACACCAGGGCCTTTCAGCTACTGTGAATGAACTCCAGATACGTGTGCCCCCCTTGTGCACATATGTGACATTACACACTTATGTCACTTTGCTTCTGGCTATGTGGGACCTGGAGATTTGAACATGCATTCTTAGGCTTCACAGGCAAGTGCCTTAACCACTAAGCCATCTCTCCAGCCCCACAACTGTTTTACATAATAAATTTTACTCAGCATAATGGTAGCCTTAGTCATCCTCAGGAAAATTTTAATAGTAATTTAACTATTTTGATATCTTCCTTAACTTCCTATCTCCTCTATATATTGTTATAGCTATAGGAATGACCCTTTACAGGCAAAATATAAGCAACAGGATATGCAAATTTATCTACATTAAATTCTTGATACCTGAAATATTAGAGCATTTATCATTTGTTTCACGTTCATTTTGATCACATGTAGAATACCATGATTAATGTTATGCAATAGAACTTACTGTAGTGGGGCTGAGGGGGTGGCTCAGCCATTAAAAGTGCTGTTTGCAAAGCCTGCTGGCCCTGCTTTGATTCCCCAGTATCCACCTAGAGCCAGATGCACAAAGCAAGACATGTGTTTAGAGTTCCTTTGCAGTAAGAGGCCCTGGGGTGCCCATTCTCTCCCCCCCCCTCTCTCTCTGTCAGACTTTCTCTGTCTTTCTGTCTCTCTCTCTCTCTCCTGGTAAATAAATAAAATATTTTAAAACCACAAAAAGTGAACTTACTGCAATAGCAAAAATTCCAGTAGAGTAAAATCTAGGTATATGGATATATCAAGTACTTTCTATCTGACTAGTTTATCCAAGGAACAGTTCCCCTTATCAGCATTCCGGTTATTTTGGGCTTGAAATTTTTTGGGTGTGCTGAGAGGAGATTTATCTTGTCTATTAGCCCCAAGCCTTCATTCATTAGATGACAGAAGGTCCCTCAGACTATAAGAAATATACACCCAGGGCTGGAGAGATGACTTAGCGGTTAAGCACTTGCCTGTGAAGCCTAAGGACCCCAGTTCAGGGCTCACTTCCCCAGGACCCATGTTAGCCAGATGCACAAGGGGGTACACACATCCGGAGTTCGTTTGCAGTGCCTGGAGGCCCTGGCATGCCCATTCTCTCTCTCTTTCTCCCCCCCATTCTCTCTCTGCCTCTTTCTCTGTCTGTCACTTTCAAATAAATAAATAAAAATAACAACAAAAAATGTTTTCAAAAATAAATATACACCCAACTTATTTCTTCATGCTTGATTATTCCTAGTAGAAATCTTGGCACTTCTTCAAGAAATAATGTCCATATGTATGAGGCTCCCTTGCATGTCATCTAAGGCTGAAGTTTGTAAAAATCCCAGAGTTGGGGTGGACAGAGAGCATAACAGTTAAGACACTTGCCTGTAAAGCCAAAGGACTCAGCTTCAATTCTCCAGGACCCAGGTTAGCCAGATGTACAAAGTAACACATTTGTCTAGAGTTCATTTGCAGCAGCTGTAAGCCATGTCATGCCCATTCTCTTTCTCTATCTTCCTCTCCATTTCTCTCTCTTTCTCCCTCTTTTTTCCTCTAATAAATAAATAAATAAAAATAAAATATTTTCTGGCAATCTTACCAAAAGCAATCTACACATTTAATGCAATCCCTATCAAAATTCCAAAGGCTTTCTTCATGGAAATAGAAAAAACAATCTAAAAATTCATTTGGAATCACAAAAAACCTCGAATATCCAAAATAATACTGAGCAACAAAAAAAGAGGCTGGTGGTATCACCATACCTGATTTTAACCTATACTACAGACCCATAGTAACAAAAACAGCATAGTACTGGCACAAAAACAGACATGTAGATCAGTGGAACAGAATAGAGGACCCAGATGTAAGCCCAAGTAGCTATAGCCACCTGATATTCGATAAAAATGCCAAAAATACTCATTGGAGAAGAGACAGCCTCTTCAGCAAATGGTGTTATGAAAACTGGATATATATCTGTAGAAGGATGAAAATAGATTCTTCTCTCTCACCATGCACAAAAATTAAGTCCAAATGGATTAAAAACCTTAACATCAGACCTGAAACTCTGAAACTGCTAGAGGAAAAAGTAGGGGAAACCCTTCAACATATTGGTCTTGGCAAAGACTTTCTGAATACAACCCCAATTGCTCAGGCAATAAAACCACAGATTAATCACTGGGACTTCATGAAATTACAAAGATTTTGCACCGCAAAGGACACAGTGAAAAAAGCAAAGAGGCAACCTACAGAATGGGAAAAAATCTTTGCCAGCTATATATCTGATAGAGGATTAATATCTAGGATATACAAAAAACTCAAAAAGTTAAATAATAAGGAATCAAACAAGCCAATCAAAAAATGGGCTATGGAGCTAAATAGAGAGTTCTCAAAGGAAGAAATACGAATGGCATATAAGCATCTAAAAAAATGTTCTACGTCACTAGTCATCAGGGAAATGCAGATTAAAACTACATTGAGATTCCATCTCACTCCTGTCAGATTGGCCACCATCATGAAAACAAATGAGCATAAATGTTGGCGGGGATGTGGAAAAAAAAGGAACCCTTGTACACTGCTGGTGGGAATGCAATCTGGTCCAGCCATTGTGGAAAACAGTGTGGAGGTTCCTAAAACAGCTAAAAATTGATCTACCATATGACCCAGCTATAGCACTCCTAGGCATATATCCAAAGGACTCATCTCATTTCCTTAGAAGTACATGCTCAACCATGTTTATTGCTGCTCAATTTATAATAGCTGGGAAATGGAACCAGCCTAGATGTCCCTCAACAGATGAGTGGATAATGAAGATGTGGTGCATTTATACAATGGAGTTCTACTCAGCGGTAAAGAAAAATGAAGTTATGAAATTTGCAGAAAAATGGATGGACCTGGAAAGGATTATACTAAGTGAGGTAACCCAGGCCCACAAAGCCAAGCGCCACATGTTCTCTCTCATATGTGAATCCTAACTACAGATGATTGGGCTTCTGCGTGAGAATGAAAATACTTAGTAGCGGAGGCCAGTAAGGTAAAAAGGAGACATAAAGGGTAGAGAAAGGAAGGGAGGAGGATACTTAATAGGTTGATATTGTATATATGTAATTACAATGATTGTAATGGGGAGGTAATATGATGGAGAATGGAATTTCAAATGGGAAAGTGTGGGAGTGGGGAGGGAGGGAATTACTATGGGATATATTTTATAATTATGGAAAATGTTAATAAAAATTTAAAAAAAAAGAATTTCATAAATAAAAATAAATAAAAAAATAAAATATGTTTAAGAGATTCCCAGAGTTCTCTATATATTCCTCCCCTGTCTTCTCCACCTAGCCACGCTCTAACAAGGCCTGAGATTTTGGCAGTACCTCCCTTATGGTAACTGGAGGTAACTGGGCTGAGAGGAAGGAATGCCACGCGCCCCTTCCTCAGCCTATTACAAGAAACTCCACCCTCACAGTATCATTTCCCACCTCTCAGATATCAATCTCAGAGCTTCATTCCTCTCCCAACTGGTGGAAACTGAAGTCTTCTTTCAAAGGGCCTACTCCATAGCGGATCCAGACAATCTGTCTCTACTGAAAACTGGCCCCAGCACCACCCACAAACTCCCTCCTAAGGCAAGTCTCTCATATTCCAAGGGAACTGACATAAAAGCCTCATTTTCCTTACTGTTGCAGTCACCCAAGAGCAGCTTTTTGGAGGAAAAGGGGGGGGTTATTTTGGCTTACAGACTCAAGGGAAAGCTCTTTCATGGCAGTCTGAAATGATTGCATGAGCAGAGGGTGGACATCAACCTACTGACCAACAAGAGATGGACTACAGCAACAGGAGGGTGTGCCAAACACTAGCATGGGAAAACTGGCTATAACACCCATAAGCCTGCCTCCAACAATACACCACATCCAGGATTCTTTAATTTCCAATTGCCATCAGCTGAGTAGACTAGCATTCAGAATAGACAACTGTACAGGGGACACCTGAATCAAACCACCACACTCACTGTCCTCTTTTCTTCTGCTGCTGAGTAGGGACATATATTTACATCTTACAGTTTTCTGTTTCAGCCACCTAATGCCGGTCTGAACTTTTCTTTGTGCCTTTCTCTCCCTCATTCTCTTCCCGTTCTTCCTCCCTCCCTTCCTCCCCCGCCCCCATAATCTTTCTCCTTCCACTCTTACCTAGTCTGCCTTCCTGTGGATGTTTGTAGACTAGCAGCCACCTGTAGCCATGGACTCAATCCTTCTGCTTTTCTTTCCTGGCAACCATCAGTAGGTACCAGCAGCCACAAGCTTTTCTTGTGATGCCTTTCCCACCTTGAAATTTCTCCCTTCTCCTGCCCCTAAATCTAAGCCACTCTTTACACCAGCTGCAAATATCTCAGCAGGTGCACTGCCAGGTTGTTTTCTTTCTTTCCTGCTCCCTATTAAACCATGGTGTTTTTACCTAATATTAAATATTCTTTCTTTATTCATTTTTTAATTAAGTACAAACTGTGTATGGATACATCATATATTGATACTCTTAATTAACCCAAATACTGGTCTCAGACACACTCTCTTTCCTGTCTTTCTTTGTCTATTCCTCTCTCCCCTTGGACTTGCCCTCTTTCCTTGGTGGGTTAACCTTGCTAACACACTCTCTCTCTTTCTTTCTCTTCATGTGTCTTCTCTGTCTCTATAAAACAGAATTTTCAACTCAGGAAATTAGTGTGCCTCAGTCCTCTAATATCAAACCCTTGAACCTGACAAATGTGCAACTATATTATAGTCAGAGGTAGAAAAAAATATGGAAAAAATGAAAAGGCAAAAAGAACTAATATCATTATAGACACCAAAATATTAAATTTTAAATCACATATTTTGAATTCTTTTACTTTTGATTTTTCAATATGGCCTGGTCTATATTTGCTATCTGTAAATATTTCAAAAGCCCCTTGTACTTCTACTTTACCTTACTTCTCTTGGTCCTGTTCTAACTAGACAGAGGACGTTACCTCCTGTTATGGAAATTGAGGTTTTTAAGAGTTATTTTCTATCCTTCCTGTAAGGTCAGGCTACACCTGTGATTTTAGAATCATCATCTTCTATTATGGTAATTCCTGGGCCCTTCTGTGGTGGTTTGAATGTACATGTCCCCATAGCCTCAGGTATTTTTGTTTGTTTGTTTTCCAGGCTATACTGGAACTCACAGTGATCCTCCTTCCTTTGCCTCTAGTGCTAGGTTTAAAGGCATGTGGCACCATGTCTAGCAGTGTCAGGTATTTTTGATTAAGATTAAGCTTCCTATTTAAGTCTTCATCAGACAGAGGCCTGGTGGAAGCGGTATGTCATGAGGGAAGAACTTATTTCCAGCCCTAAGGTGCATGTTCAGAGTCAGCTTCTACTTGTTGGTATTGGCTGTTCCACAGAGATGGATCTATGAAGTAAGCCAGTTTACTCTGCAAAGATGAAGCTACCCCTGAAATTTTCAAGCCTGAAACCCTTTCCATGAACTGCTTCTGGTCTGGTGTTTATACTAGCAATGAGAAGGTAAATATAACACTTTTCCTTATCTAAGCTGAGTGGAAAACCAAAACAAAACAAAAAATCCTCCCTCCCAGTCAGCAATAGATGATTCAAAGCAGAGATAAAAGCACAGCTTCCCAAGATCAGGATGATGTAGCTCCACTGAATATCCCACCTCATACTAACCTGACACCTCATTCAGTATGAACCAGGTACCCCATATAACATAATGTAAGACAACTCTCCCTACTTCTCAACAAGAAGACTTTAAAACCTTTTATTTTTCATACTGTGTGGTTCAGAGCTCCCTCCCCTCTTTCTTGCTCTGAACATTGGAATTCTCCTTCTGCCGTTAATAATACTCAGGCCCCAAAAGAATATATCTGCCTCAGCTGTTTTCTAAGTTCTGAACCTAACACTAACATGTTTGATTACCTGAAATCATCAGGTAATCAATTAATGTGTTTCTAAATTCATATTATTTTTGTATAATTAATTTATCAAGTACTTAAATAACATTCATAAATCTCAATCCAAGGGACAAGAATAGAAATAGTATTCTGTTCCAAACTTGTCTAGGGTCAGAGTTACATTTACAAGATCAAATGAAATCAAATTAACTCAGTACAAGTGAAGAAGTGATATGTAACATAACAGTTAGTAAAAAGATGAGTAAGGCATGTCTTATAGGTGTGGTTCTAGGGTACAAAACATTAGAAGCCCCAGTTATACACTAAGTTTCAGGACTCAGAGTATGTGGGCTCCATTCTAGGCTGTTTGATATTTGGGAATAATATTCCTTGAACTTGAATTTAATTTATTTGTATCTAGGAAAATTCATCCAGTTATATTATCTTTGAGTTAGCATTGAGAATAAAATAAAATGCAGTGGTTTGTTGGGGATCATCTTAGATATAGAGCTATATTTAATAAGGAAACTATAATAAAATAGTTATCAAGTTCCTTTTCATTTGCAAGTTATTTTAAGCAAGTAGCAGAAAATATGCTAAAATTATACTCAAAAGGATTTAAATACCTGACAAAATATGTCTAGGTATATTTTATTTTATATTTTTATTTTTTACCTTTTATTATAAAATATTTTAATTAAATAAGTAATTATTTTTTATTATTAGATATGGACATATTTTGTTTGGAAACAATACATGTTGGTATCATCCTGTCCCTCCTCCCTGTCCCTTTTCTGAAGAGGCCTTCCTCTTTGGGGATGCAGGTCAACTCCATAGGGATTGTGGTTCATGCATTCTGGAGGCAGTAGTCAGTTATGGGGTAGAGGCATGTCTCTGTGCAAAATATCCCAACTTGTGGTTCTAACAATCTTTACACCCCATCTTCCAATTCCTGGGGAATTGAACCTGAGTCCTTTGGCTTCATAGGTAAGGGCTTTAAATGCTAAGCCATCTCTCAAGCCCAGGGTCTAGTTTTTTGATCCATCCTGATAACCTGTGTCTTTAGATGGGTGAGTTAAGACCATAAATATTTAAGGCTATTACTGTGAGGTTTGAATAAATCCCTGCTGTGATGAGGTGTTTTATAAGGCTGGGTGCTTACTTAAGTTATGTATTGTTTTAAGCCTGGTTTATTTTGGTTATTGTGATCTTGTTGGCTCTCGAGTTTGGTTGTTTGACTGTTCTGTGTGGAGTATTCCCTCAAGTATTTGCTGTAGATTTGGCTTTGTGTTCATATAATTGTAGAGTTGACTTTTTTCAGGAAAAGTTTTTCTTTAGCCATCTATTATGGGGGATACTTTTGCTAGGTAAAGTATCTTGGGTTGGAAGCCACAGTTTTTCAGACTTCGAAGTGTCCCATTCCAGGCCCTTCTGGCTTTCATGGTTTTCATTGAGAAATATGATGTTATTCTAATGGAATTGCCTTTGTATGTTGTGAATTGCTTCTCTCTCTTGCTGCTTTTAACACTCACTCTTTGTTTGGTTTTCATTGTTAAGAGTTTTAACTATGATGTGTTTTGGAGAGTTTCTTCTTTGGTCCTGTCTGTTTGGTGTTCTGTAGGCTTCTTGTATCTGGATGGGCATCTTTTTGCAAGATTTGGAAATTTTTCTTCAATAATTTTGTTGAATGTTTTCTATGCCTGTGGTCTGGTTTTCCTCTCCTTCTAGTTTATCCATGATCCAGATGTCTGGTCGTTTTAGAGCATCCCACTGTTTCCTCATATTCTGTTCACTTGGTATTTTTTAACTTATCTTCCAGGTTAGAGGTTCTATTTTCCACATGAGTAACTGTTGGTGAGTAGTTCTAGAGAGGTTTTTTAATAAATTCTATTTGATTTTTGTTTTCTGTTGTGTTATTTTTTATAATGTCCATCTCTTTTTTGAGGTATGATTTCAATTTGAATTCTGATTTTCTTGATGCTTCCTGTAATTCATTCTTACATTTGATCAAGACTTCATTAAGCTTAATCAACTGGTTGTTGAAGTCTTCAGTTTCTTGACTTACCTTCAATTTATTCATATCTTTTTGGAGGGTTCTAACATTTTCTTTTTCTTTTCGTTATTTTATTTATTTTAGAGTGACAGACAGAGTGGAAGAGGCAGAGATAGAGAGAATGGGCGCGCCAGGGCCTCCAGCCACTGCAAACAAACTCCAGACGTGTGTGCCCCCTTGTGCATGTGGGTCCTGGGGAATCGAGCCTCAAACCGGGGTCTTTAGGCTTCACAGGCAAGCGCTTAACCGCTAAGCCATCTCTCCAGCCCTAACATTTTCTTAAATCAAGTTAAACCTACTTTCAAAGACTGAATGTGCTAGGAGACAATTCTGTTGAAATCAATTAATATAATTGTTGGTTCTCTGATAGAGTGCTTCAAGTTCAATGATTTATCTTTATTAATCAGGGTCTCATTGGTTGTTGTGTTTTCATTTTGGGAATTAATTTATGTTGACTTATCTATGATTTCATTGGAGGTCCCCATAATAGGACTAGACATCCTTTGTGAAGGTCTCTCCATTTTCTGACTTTCTTTGGCTCTTTTTTTTTTTTTTTTTGCATAGTTTAGGACAACTTATTTTATTGAGGGGTGAGCAAGTTTTTGTCCTTTGGCCCATTCACACTCTAACTCAAGTGAACATGGATTTTGGTTCCTGGTAGCCAAACAAGATACCAGAGCAAAAGGCCTGGTTCCACAGCTCACACAGGGGCCAGGCCTCCCTGTGCAAGGGTCAGTGGGACCTACCAGGACCAGATGACTAGGAGGAGAAAGGGAACAGGGACATTACCTACTTCATCCTGTGGCCTCTGGGACACAGACCAGTTCAGGCAATCCAGACTAGAGAGGTGGGAGGAGCACAGATTAAGGGGTCTGGCCTACTTACACCATGCCTGCCCACACACATTCCATGCAATGAACTCAGACCCAGAGGTGGGAGGAGTCTAGAAATGGGTCCAGCCTACTCATTCAATATTGAAGTGCTTGCCCACACATTGACTGCACAAGTAACTCTGACCAGGGCTGTGGGAGGAGCTCAAAAATGAGTACTGCCTACTCACTCCGGACCATCGTGCCTGCCCACCTTATAAAGTATGTTTAATGAAAAAAATATTTTATTTATTTATTTGCAAGCAGAGAGAGAGAGAGAGAGGTGGGGGAGAGAATGGGTGTCCCAGGGCCTCTTGCAACTGCAAACAAATTCTAGACACATATGCCACTATGTCAATCTGGCTTTATGTGGATAGCAGGAAATTGACCTTGGGCCAACAGACTTTACAAGCAAGTTACTTTAACTGCTGACCCATCGCTCCAGCCCTAGGTATATTTTGTATTTACTTGCCATTTGTATAAACAAAGAGGAGTCTTTAACTCTGGCCTGTTAGGAAATAACAATTAAAAAAACTTTAATGGTTTATTTAAAAAATATTTTATTTTTATTTATTTCTATCTTTGACAGATAAAGAGGGAGAGAAAGAGAATGGGTGTGCCATGATCTCCAGCCCCAGCAAACAAACTCCAGACACATGTGCCCCCTTGTGCAACTGGCTAACATGGGTCCTGGGGAATCGAACCTGAGTCCCTTGGCTTTGTAGGCAAATGCCTTAACTGCTAAGCCATTCTTCCAGCCTAACATTTAAAGGTTTTTAAGATGGTGTGGTAGATCACTCTTTTTATGTAATACTTAGAAGTCTAAGGCAGGAAGATTTCCATAAGCTTGAGGCCAGCACAAACTACATATTAAATTCCACACCAGCCTGGTTACAAAGTGAGACTCAGTTTCAACAACAACAAGAAGAAGAACTAATAAAAACTATAATGACATCTAAATTAAAACCAAGAGTATGGTCTTTGCAGAGGACCTAGGAAATGTGAAAAATATGGGGAGATAAACCAAAATCAAGCATTCAAATTTTGGTGAAATGATGTAGGAATTGTGCATGATAGATCAAATTATCAGACAAAGTCATAAAAGCATATTTCAAATAAAATGTATGTCTTCAGTGTTTAAAATATAGCTATTTTTAACAAAATGTGGAGAAATATGCTTATATATTGCCACCTCAAAAATATAAAATATGTAAAATTTTAACATATATAAAGTAGTTTACATGGTTTATATATAATATTCTTATTATATTTATTATTTCCTCATTGCTGAGACAAAAATGTCTTGACAAATATCAGTTTAAGGAATGTAGTGTTTATTTAGCTTACAGTTCCAAAAGATACAGTCCATCATTATGGGGAAAGCAAAGCAGGAAAAGGAAGTTGGTGTCAGAAAATCATAGCAGCATGGAGGAAGTATACATAGATGAATGCTTATGGTAGTTTGAAAGTAACAGTTTAAATGTGTGGCCCCATAGACTCAGGTGTTTTATTAAAATTGAGTTTGAAACTTCAGCCTCTAGCAGGCAGATCCTTGCTAGAGGGGACATGTCAGTGTGGGAGAATCCTGGAGTCCAGCATTAAGGTGTGTTTCCTGGTGGATCTAAGTCTAGCCCTACTAGGTGTGTTGAAAGCAGTTTTCTAATTCTGGCAATATGTACTTTCTGGAGGTGCTAGCTGTTGGTGGTGTCTCTGTGCTTGGATCTATTGACAGCATCTTTCACCATTGACAGTATTGATAGTATCCTCCTGGACTCTGTAAGTCTGAAATAACCCCCTTCCTCACATAAACTGTGTCTGGTTAGACGTTTTTCCCAGTGATGAGGAGCTAGCTAGCTGCAACAATGCTAAATCCTCAAATGCACAGCTAGCTTTTTTTTTCTTTTTTTAATTCATTCTGTGACTGCATTCAATGGAATGGTGCCACACACAGTTAGGGTAGATCTTCCCACCTCAACTCACATAAACTAGAAAATCCCTCACAGACATTATGAGAAATTTGTTCCTATGGTGATTCTAAATCCTGTCAAGTTGACAAGAGATAAACTGTCAAAACACTCTTCCAAAATTCATGTTGAAATATAATCCAAAATACAATAATATTAAAAGGTGAATGGGACTATGGCTCTTCCTTTTTTGTTTGGATTAGTATGCCTATAAAATGGATTGAAGAAAGAACTGTAGTCCTTTTTGCCTTTCTTTGCCTTCAAGCACATAAGGACAGAGTTCATTTCTTTGAGAGAATGCTGCAACAAGACTCTTCTTGAAAACAGATAGAAATCTCTCAAAAGACAATAAAAATGTGCCAGGAACATGACCTTGGACTTTATAGTGTCCAGAGATTAAATTACTTATTAATATAAATATTGTTTATAAAACTATTTATAAATATAAATGTTTGTAAAGAGAGATAATTTATATTATTTATAAATTACTCTGCCGATAGTGTTTTATTGAATCCTTACAACTGTATTCAGATAGATTATCCATGAATACTTTTTAAAGTATTCTTATTTATTTACTTATATATTTATTCATTTGAGAGAGAGACAGACACATATATAGAGAGATAAAAAGAGACTTCCAGTTAAGATGGCGGCATAGGTACCACGCCAAAGCAGCCTAGGGGGGAAAAAGACCAAAAAAAACTCAGCAAAATACACACTTTTACTAAAAAGTTAGGTGTATAGGAAATTGAAGCGGCAGCAGAGAAGTAGAAGAGATCCAGGGAATCCAGATCCCACACAGGCCAGCAAAAGTGGCCCCGGCAGCTTGGCCAATCGCACCAGAAAGCTGCCAGACTCGGCTCGAGCTGCAGGAAAAGCCAGGTGCGGGGAGTTTCCACTCACACCGGTGCTCTCCACAACTCAAGAAACGTGAAGGGAGAGTGGCAGTGAGCAACAGAGGAGCAGACCACGAGGTAGAAAAACACGTGGAACAGCAAGAGCACCAGAGCAGCTGCAGCTCCCTCTCCTCCCCCACTGCCTGTGCCCAGCTTCAGTGAACAGAGCAGCGGTCTTGGGACCCAGCCACACCAACTTGAGCCAACAGCAGGACCCAAGCAGGAGCAGAGTCCGGCAGAAACATCAGCGGCTCCGGCACCAGTAACAGCGGCCCTAGCAGCAGCAGATCCAGTAGCGGCAGCAGCAGCGGACCTAGCAGCAGAAGCTTCAGTAACAGCAGCTGCGGTGGACCCAGCAGCAACAGCTTCAGCAGCAGTGGTGGCTCAAGCAGTGGCAACTACAGCAGCATCAGAGGCAGCAGCAGTGGTGGACCCAGCAGCAGCAGCTTCACCAGCAGCGGTGACGGACCCAGCAGAGGCAGCTTTAGCAGCAGCAGTTCCAGCAGTGGGTGTGTTGATCCGCAGGGCCACAGTTTCCAGGCTTGGTTTGTCCTGCAGGAAAAGCCAGTGCCCAGCTCAAGAAATCAAGCTCAAGAACAGCAGCCCAAAGACCCAGGCAGCAACTTGACTGAGACCAAAATCATCCAGGTAACTGGGATTGCACCACGGAAAGATCTCACTTGGTCACAAGTTGACTTGGATCCCTCAACAGACCAGAAATCTTAGCCTCTTTGTTGATAGGGGATCTGGTTGTCATAATAATTACTCTGGCATACATACTTGGGGCTGTTTTTGATTGAATGTGTACAGTGTTTAGTTAAATTTTAGAATCTACCTGTATTTTATTCCACTCAGCCTACTTGAATACTCCCATAGCAGGGAAACTCAACCCCTAGGAGCACCTTTGTAGATACTCTGAGAGTCTTAAGAGCCACACCTAACACCTTAAGCTCCTACTCTGAAAATATATAACATCAAATCATTGATACAGCTAAGAATACCCAGCTAGCTAGAAAATCCAAGCATTAACTTAATCCAAGATGCAAAAATATATACATTATAACACAAGAAACACAAAAAAGCAAGATGATATAAATCCACCTAAAAGTATTAATGCATCAGAAATGACCTCCAGTGAGAACGAGTTAGAGGAAATGCCTGAGAAAGATTTCAAAAGAATGATTGTAAATATGTTCAAAGAAGTCAGAGAACAAAGGAGTCAAAGAGGAAATCAAAGGAAACAAAGAAGACGCAGGACGCCAATATCATGAAATAAAGAAGGGAATACAAAACATAAATAAGGAAATAGAAATAATAAAGAAAAACCAGTCAGAATTACTAGCAATAAAGAACACAGTTAATGAAATAAAAAAAACTCTGTAGAAAATCTCAACAGTTGAATGGATGAAGGAGAGGACAGAATATCTAAGCTAGAAGACCAGGTGGCAGATCTAATACAGTCCAACAAAGAGAAAGACAAACTTATAGAAAAGTATGAGTGGGAATTTCAAGATATTCGGGACACTATGAAAAGTTCAAATATAAGAATTCAGGGCACAGTAGAAGGAGAAGAATTCCACTCCAAAGGCATAGTAGGCATCTTCAACAAAATCATAGAAGAAAATTTCCCCCAAATTGGGAAAGAGGTGCCAATGCAGATACAGGAAGCCTTTAGAGCCCCAGCCAGACAAAACCTGGAAAGAACCTCTCCTCGCCACATTATAATCAAACTTCCAAACACACAAACCAAAGAAAAAATATTGAAAGCAGTTAGACAGAAAAATCAAGTTACCTACAAAAGCAAGCCCCTCAGGATTACAGCAGATTATTCAACACAAACTTTAACAGCCCGAAGGGCTTGGAGTGATATATTTCAATTTCTGAAAGATAACAACTGTCAACCAAGGTTACTTTATCCTGCAAAACTATCCATTCAAATAGACAGAGAAATAAGGACATTCCATGACAAAAGCAGGATAAAGGAGTATTTGAAGACAAAACCAGCTCTACAGAAAATACTTGGTATAATCCTCCATGCTGAAGAAAAGGAAAAGCACACATATAAGGAACCTAAAAAAAACAAGCAATACTCAAAATACTAGTTAACACAAGAGAGTACAGGTCGAACTGGAACCACAAAAAAAAATGGCAAACATAAATACACACATTTCAATAATATCTCTTAGTATCAATGACCTCAATGCCCCAACCAAAAGACAAAGGTTTGCAGACTGTGTTAAAAAGCAGGATCCTACAATTTGTTGTCTCCAAGAAACTCACCTTTCTACAAAGGATAGACATTACCTTAGGGTGAAAGTTTGGAAGACAGTGTTTCAAGCAAATGGGCCTAGAAAACAAGCAGGGGTTGCTATCCTAATATCTGACAAGGTAGACTTTAGTCCAACGTTAGTCAAGAAAGATAAGGAAGGTCACTTTATATTGATTAAGGGCACACTCCAACAGGAGGACATTACAATCCTAAACATATACGAACCTAACATGGGGGCTCCCAAATTCGTCAAACAAACACTATTAGAACTAAGGTCACAGATAACACCAAACACAGTGGTGGTGGGTGACTTTAACACCCCACTCTCATCAATTGACAGGTCATCCTGAGAAAAAATAAACAGGGAGGCATCTGGAATAAATGAGGTCATAGAAGGAATGGACCTAACAGATATATACAGGACATTTCATCCAAAGGCTGCAGAATATACATTCTTTTCAGCAGCACATGGAACATTCTCTAAATTAGACCATATATTAGGACACAAAGCAAGTCTTAACAAATTCAGGAAAATTGAAATAATTTCTTGCATTCTATCTGAACACAGTGGAATTAAACTACAAATCAGTAGCAAGAAAGGCTATAGAGCATACATAAAATCACGAAAACTAAACAGTACACTACTAAATGATGAATGGGTCAATGAAGAAATCAAGAAGGAAATCAAAAAATTTATAGAGTCAGGGCTGGAGAGATGGCTTAGCGGTTAAACTCTTGCCTGTTGAAGCCTAAGGACCCTGGTTCGAGGCTCGGTTCCCCAGGTCCCACGTTAGCCAGATGCACAAGGGGGCGTACGCGTCTGGAGTTCGTTTACAGTGGCTGGAAGCCCTGGCGCGCCCATTCTCTCTCTCTCCCTCTATCTGTCTTTCTCTCTGTGTGTCTGTCGCTCTCAAATAAATAAATAAATAATTAAAAAAAATTTATAGAGTCAAACGATAATGAGAACACAACAAACCAAAATCTCTGGGATATAATAAAGGCAGTTCTAAGAGGTAAATTTATAGCTTTAAGTGCCGATATTAACAAATTAGAAAGGTCGCAAGTAAACAACCTAATGCTTCACCTTAAAGCCTTGGAAAAAGAAGACCAAGGCAAACCAAAAATCAGTAGACAGGAAGAAATAATAAAGATTAGGGTAGAAATTAATGAAATAGAAACAAACAAACAAACAAAAATCCAAAGAATTAATGAAACAAAGAGTTGGTTCTTTGAAAGGATAAACAAAATTGAGAAACCCTTAGCAAATCTGACCAAAAGAAAGAGAGAGAAGACACAAATTAATAAAATCAGAGATGAACCCAGGTAACATCACAACAGATTCCAGAGAAATTCAAAAAATCAAACCACCATTGTAGGAGAGTGGAGATACCAGTGCTTTTTTGAGGGAAAGGTACCTGTTGCTGTACTATAGAATAGAATTTGAGTTTTACCTCTTGTCCTGAATGGAGACATGATATTCTAAACAATTCAAAGTATAATGATACAGAGTAAGAACAAGGTAGCTTTGTTTTTAGGTAGTAAGACACATAGGCACAATGGCAATGAGCTTCAGTCTCATGCAAAATGGCTATATAACAGCACCAAGTTTTTGCCTGGTTCTTCCTGTACTTTTTGGAGGCCTTTCATAAATCAGCATTCCTACTAGGCCCAACAACTAATCCAGATCCATCATATACTTTTTGACTTGGCAATGAGGCACATTCTAATTGGATCCCTAATTCATGTCAGTGGACCTGAGCCAAGTGTCCACAAGAGAGAGAATTTTCCAGATCTTTTTCTCTTACTTTGCACTGTAGCTGAGAGGACATGAACTCCTCTTGGCTTAGAAGCTGTCTTGCCTTTTCTTCTCTCCTCTTTCCACTTTCCCTTAATACTCCTCTGTAACTTATTCTTCTTAATGTCCATGTTTTTCAATTATTTGCTAAATGTTGAGAAGGATCTGAGAATTTAGAATAAATGGTTCCAGGATTATAAACTCAACCAGAGACCAGTCTCTTTCCTGCATCATTATAGAGATCCAATCTTTCCCAGAACCAGTAGCAATAAGATTATGATGCTCTCCCTTAAGAGGTAATCCAACTGAGCCTTTGGATCACTTGGACAAAAGACCATTCCATATCTAAAAGTATGTTAAGGGTGTGGGAGGAATATTTATCCTTTTCATGAACATTTTACCTAAATCTGAAGAAAGCTCTCCATCTATGCTGCTGCTTTCAGATCCAAATTGCTAGGCCTGCTCACTCTTGAGTTCTAATGCAAAAATATAACTTTCAGGCTGAAGAGATTGTTTAATGGTTAACGCAATTTCCTGCAAAGCCAAACACCCCAGGTTCGATTCCCCAGAATGCACATGAGCTAGATGCACAAGGTGGTGCATGTATCTGAAGTTCACTTGCAGTGGCCTGTTGCACCCATTCTCTGTCTCCCTCCCTCTTATCTCTCTCTGCTTCTTTCTCTCTCTTTCTATCCCAAATAAATAAATCTTAAACAAAACTTTAAAAAGTATAAGTTTCCCTTTCTCCTATTTTGGTCTCTTTTTCAAATCCTACCCCAATCTTAAGCATGCTTTCCCAGACACTGTATTTTCTCACTATTTCTTTGAATAGCCACCCTACCCCCAGCCCCATCCCATGCAGCTGTTTTGATCAAACCTGCCAGCTTTCTATACCCTAACTCAAAAGTCATAACTTTCATAATTTTTAATTTCTATCTCTCTCTTCCCAGCAGCTTCCAAAATTTAGTTTGCATTCCCTAAGTTGTTTTTTTTTTTTTAAATACCACAGTTTACTTAGATTTCACAAAGCATTGCTTGAAGGGGAAGGCTGAGAGATAAGGGGAACTACACCATGTGGAGACCAAAAGTCCATGTGGGCCACGTGTAGCTCTGTGTGGAAAGGAAAAAGCAAGTTCAAAGAGCTCCTGCCATGTGGGGAGATGGAGGGTATAAAGAACCCATGCAGAGAGTAAGGACTAGGGGGCCCTCCAGAGCCAGCCCAGGCCCAGCTGAGGGTAAAACTCACCCATAGCTGGAAGTTTCCAAGTGATCAGAGCTTCTAAGTATTTTTTTTATTCCATCAAAAATTGAGTGTGTTTGTAAATACTTTTTTTTTTAATTTTTATTAACATTTTCCATGATTATAAAATATATCCCATGGTAATTCCCTCCCTCCCCACCCCCACACATTCCCGTTTGAAATTCCATTCTCAATCATATTACCTCCCCATTACAATCATTGTAATTACATATATACAATATCAACCTATTAAGTATCCTCCTCCCTTCCTTTCTCCACCCCTTATGTCTCCTTTTCAACTTACTGGCCTCTGCTACTAAGTATTTTCATTCTCACACAGAAGCCCAGTCATCTGTAGCTAGGATCCCCATATGAGAGAGAACATGTGGCGCTTGGCTTTCTGGGCCTGGGTTACCTGACTTAGTAAAATACTTTCCAGGTCCATCCATTTTTCTGCAAATTTCATAACTTCATTTTTCTTTACCGCTGAGTAGAACTCCATTGTATAAATGTACCACATCTTCATTATCCACTCATCTGTTCAGGGACATCTAGGCTGGTTCCATTTCCCAGCTATTATAAATTGAGCAGCAATAAACATGGTTGAGCATGTACTTCTAAGGAAATGAGATGAGTCCTTTGGATATATGCCTAGGAGTGCTATAGCTGGGTCATATGGTAGATCAATTTTTAGCTGCTTTAGGAACCTCCACACTGTTTTCCACAATGGCTGGACCAGATTGCATTCCCACCAGCAGTGCAGAAGGGTTCCTTTTTTTCCACATCCCCGCCAACATTTATGATCATTTGTTTTCATGATGGTGGCCAATCTGACAGGAGTGAGATGGAATCTCAATGTAGTTTTAATCTGCATTTCCCTGATGACTAGTGACGTAGAACATTTTTTTAGGTGCTTATATGCCATTCGTATTTCTTCCTTTGAGAACTCTCTATTTAGCTCCTTAGCCCATTTTTTGATTGGCTTGTTTGATTCCTTATTGGTTAACTTTTTGAGTTCTTTGTATATCCTAGATATTAATCCTCTATCAGATATATAGCTGGCGAAGATTTTTTCCCATTCTGTAGGTTGCCTCTTTGCTTTTTTCACTGTGTCCTTTGCAGTGCAAAATCTTTGTAATTTCATGAGGTCCCAGTGGTTAATCTGTGGTTTTATTGCCTGAGCAATTGGGGTTGTATTCAGAAAGTCTTTGCCAAGACCAATATGTTGAAGTGTTTCCCCTACTTTTTCCTCTAGCAGTTTCAAAGTTTCTGGTCTGATGTTAAGGTCTTTAATCCATTTGGACTTAATTCTTGTGCATGGCGAGAGAGAAGAATCTATTTTCATCCTTCTGCAGATATTTATCCAGTTTTCAAAACACCATTTGCTGAAGAGGCTGTCTCTTCTCCAATGAGTATTTTTGGCATTTTTATCAAATATCAGGTGGCTATAGCTACTTGGGCTTACATCTGGGTCCTCTATTCTGTTCCACTGATCTACATGTCTGTTTTTGTGCCAGTACCATGCTGTTTTTGTTACTATGGGTCTGTAGTATAGGTTAAAATCAGGTATGGTGATACCACCAGCCTCTTTTTTGTTGCTCAGTATTATTTTAGATATTCGAGGTTTTTTGTGATTCCAAATGAATTTTTGGATTGTTTTTTCTATTTCCATGAAGAAAGCCTTTGGAATTTTGATAGGGACTGCATTAAATGTGTAGATTGCTTTAGGTAAGATTGCCATTTTCACGATATTGATTCTTCCAAGCCAGGAACAAGGGATGTTTCTCCACTTTCTAGTTTCTTCTGCAATTTTTCGCTTGAGTGTTTTAAAGTTCTCATTGTATAGATTCTTTACTTCCTTGGTTAGGTTTATTCCAAGGTATTTTTTTTTTTTTGATGCAATTGTGAATGGGAGTGATTCTCTGATTTCATCCTTTGTGTGTTTGTTGTTAGCATATACGAAGGCTACTGATTTCTGTGTATTTATTTTGTATCCTGCTACATTGCTGTAGGTTTTGATCAGCTCTAACAGCTTGCTAGTAGAGTCTTTAGGGTCCTTTATGTATAGAATCATGTCATCTGCAAATAATGATAACTTGATTTCTTCCTTTCCAATTTGTATCCCTTTTATGTGTGTCTCTTGCCTTATTGCTATGGCTAAGACTTCCAAAACTATATTAAATAGAAGTGGGGACAGTGGACACCCTTGTCTTGTTCCTGATTTTAGTGGAAAAGCTTCCAGTTTTTCCCCATTTAGTAATATGTTGGCTGTAGGCTTGTCATAAATAGCCTTTATTATATTGAGATATGTTCCTTCTATTCCCAGTCTCTGTAGGACTTTTATCATGAAGGGATGTTGGATTTTGTCAAATGCTTTCTCTGCATGTAATGAGATGATCATGTGATTTTTGTCCTTCAACCCATTTATGTAATGTATTACATTTATTGATTTGCGTATGTTGAACCATCCCTGCATCTCTGGGATAAAGCCTACTTGGTCAGGGTGAATGATCTTTTTGATATACTCTTGTATTCTGTTTGCCAAGATTTTGTTGAGAATTTTTGCATCTATGTTCATGAGGGAGATTGGTCTGTAATTTTCTTTTTTTGTTCTATCTTTGCCTGGTTTTGGTATCAGGGTGATGCTGGCCTCATAGAAGGAGTTTGGTAGGATTCCTTCTTTTTCTATTTCCTGGAAAAGCTTAAGAAGCAATGGTGTTAGCTCTTCCTTAAAAGTCTGGTAAAATTCAGCAGTGAATCCATCCGGGCCTGGGCTTTTTTTAGTTGGGAGGTTATTGATAACTGCTCGGATCTCCATGTTTGTTATAGGTCTATTTAAGTGATTAATCTCATTTTGATTTAATTTAGGTAGGTCATATAGATCAAGGAAATCATCCATTTCTTTCAGATTTTCATACTTTGTGGAGTATATGCTTTTATAGTATGTCCCTATAATTTTTTGAATTTCTCTGGAATCTGTTGTGATGTTACCTTGTTCATCTCTGATTTTATTAATTTGTGTCTCTTCTCTCTTTCTTTTGGTCAGATTTGCTAAGGGTTTATCAATCTTGTTTATCCTTTCAAACAACCAACTCTTTGTTTCATTAATTCTTTGGATTGTTCTTTTTGTTTCTATTTCATTAATTTCTGCCCTAATCTTTATTATTTCTTCCCGTCTACTACTTTTTGGTTTGCCTTGTTCTTCTTTTTCCAAGGCTTTAAGGCGAAGCATTAGGTCGTTTACTTGCGACCTTTCTAATTTCTTAATATAGGCACTTAAGGCTATAAATTTTCCTCTTAGAACTGCCTTCATTATGTCCCAGAGATTTTGGTATGTTGTGTTCTCATTATCATTTGACTCTATAAATTTTTTGATTTCCTTTTTGATTTCTTCATTGACCCACTCATCATTTAGTAGTGTATTGTTTAGTTTCCATGATTTTGTGTATGCTCTATAGCCTTTCTTGCTACTGATTTGTAGTTTAATTCCATTGTGGTCAGATAGAATGCAAGGAATTATTTCAATTTTCCTGAATTTGTTAAGATTTGCTTTGTGTCCTAATATATGGTCTATTTTAGAGAATGTTCCATGTGCTGCTGAAAAGAATGTATATTCTGCAGCCTTTGGATGAAATGTCCTGTAAATATCTGTTAGGTCCATTCCTTCTATGACCTCATTTAGTCCAGATGCCTCTCTGTTTATTCTTTCCCTGGATGACCTGTCAATTGATGAGAGTGGGGTGTTAAAGTCACCCACCACCACTGTGTTTGGTGTTATCTGTGACCTTAGTTCTAATAGTGTTTGTTTGACGAATTTGGGAGCCCCCATGTTAGGTGCATATATGTTTAGGATTGTAATGTCCTCCTGTTGGAGTGTGCCCTTAATCAATATAAAGTGACCTTCCTTATCTTTTTTGACTAACGTCAGACTAAAGTCTACCCTGTCTTATATTAGGATAGCAACTCCTGCTTGTTTTCTAGGCCCATTTGCTTGAAACACCATCTTCCATCCTTTCACCCTAAGATAATGTCTATCCTTTGTAGAAAGGTGAGTTTCTTGGAGACAACAAATTGTAGGATCCTGCTTTTTAACCCAGTCTGCAAATCTATGTCTTTTCGTTGGGGCATTGAGACCGTTGATATTAAGAGATATTATTGAAAAGTGTGTTTTTATGTTTGCCATTTGTGTGTGTGTGTGTGTGTTACTTGTTCTACCTGTGCTCTCTTCTGTTAACTGGTATTTGAGTATAGCTGGTTTTTTCTAGGTTCCTTATATGTGTGCTTTTCCTTTTGTTCAGCATGGAGGATTCTATCAAGTATTTTCTGTAGAGCTGGTTTTGTCTTCAGATACTCCTTTAACCTGCTTTTGTCATGGAATGTCTTTATTTCTCCATCTATTTGGATGGATAACTTTGCAGGATAAAGTAACCTTGGTTGACAGTTGTTATCTTTCAGAACTTGGAATATATCACTCCAAGCCCTTCTGGCTTTAAAAGTTTGTGTTGAATAATCTGCTGTAATCCTGAGGGGCTTGCTTTTGTAGGTAACTTGATTTTTCTCTCTAACTGCTTTCAATATTTTTTCTTTGGTTTGTGTGTTTGGAAGTTTGAGTATAATGTGGCGAGGAGAGTTTCTTTCTGGGTTTTGTCTGGCTGGGGTTCTAAAGGCTTCCTGTATCTGTATTGGCACCTCTTTCCCAATTTGGGGAAAATTTTCCTCTATGATTTTGTTGAAGATGCCTACTATGCCTCTGGAGTGGAGTTCTTCTCCTTCTACTATGCCCTGAATTCTTATATTGGATCTTTTCATAGTGTCCCGAATATCTTGAAATTCCCACTCATACTTTTCTATAAGTTTGTCTTTCTCTTTGTTGGACTGCATTAGGTCTGCCACCTGATCTTCTAGCTTAGATATTCTGTCTTCTCCCTCATCTATCCTACTGGTGAGATTTTCTACAGAGTTTTTTATTTCATTAACTGTGTTCTTCATTGCTAGTAATTCTGACTGGTTTTTCTTTATTATTTCTATTTCCCTATTTATGTCTTGTATTGCCTTCTTTATTTTATTAAATTGGTGTCCTGCCTCTTCTTTGATTCCTTTGATTTCCTCTTTGATTTCCTCTTTGATTTCTTCTTTGATTGTTTTCATGTGTTCTTTGACCTCTTTGAACATATTTATAATTATTCTTTTGAACTCTTTCTCAGGCATTTCCTCTAACTCTTTCTCACTGGAGGACATTTCTGATGCATTAATACTTTTAGGTGGATTTATATCGTCTTGCTTTTTAGTGTTTCTTGTGTTATAATGTATATATTTTTGCATCTTGGATTAAGTTAATGCTTGGATTTTCTAGCTAGCTTTGTATTCTTAGCTGTATCAATTGATTTGATGTAATATATTTTCAGGGTAGGACCTTAAGGTATTAGGTGTGGCTCTTAAGACTCTCAGAGTATCTACAAAGATGTTCTTAGGGGTTGAGTTTCCCTGCTATAGGAGTATTCAAGCAGGCTGAGTGGAATAAAATACTGGTAGATTCTAAAATTTAACTAAACACTGTACACATTCAATCAAAAACAGCCCCGAGTATGTATGCAAGAGTAGTTATTATAATGACCAGATCCTCTATCAACAAAGAGGTTTAGATTTCTGGTCTGTTGAGGTATCCAAGTCAGCTTGTGACCAAGTGAGACCCTTCCCTGGTGCAATCCCAGTTACCTTGGGTGATTGTGGTCTCAGTCAAGTTGCTGCCTGGGTCGTCGGGCTGCTGTTCTGATTTCTGGAGCTGGGCACTTGCTTTTCCTACGGGGCAAACTGAGCCGCTACTGCTGCCCCGAAGCCGCTGCTGCGGGATCTGCAGCCGCTGCCGCTCCTGGGTCCGCTGCTGTTGGGGCCACTGGTACCGGTGCTGGAGCCGCTGAAGTTGCTGCCGAACTCTGCTCCTGCTTGGGTCCTGCTGTCAGCCCAAGTTGGCGTGGCCGGGTCCCGGGCCGCTGCTGTGTTCGCTGGAGCTGGGTTCAGGTGGTGGGGGAGGGGAGGGAGCCGCGGCTGCTCTGGTTGTATCGCTGTTCCACGTGTGCTTCTACCTCGCGGTCTGCTCTTCCCTCCGGTGCTCGCTGCCGCTCTCCCCTCACGTTTTCCGAGTTGTGGAGAGCGCGGTGTGAGGGGAAAATCCCGCACCTGGCTTGTCCTGCGGCTCGAGCCGAGAGTCCGGCGGCTTTCTGCCGCTCCGCGGCTGCGGCGGGTGGCCGAGCCACCCCGGAGCCGCTGTTCCCGCCTGTGCAGGCTCTGGATGCTCTGGAACTCTTCTACTTCTCCGCTGCCGCCTCAATTTCCTATACACCTCACTTTTTAGTAAAAGTGTGTATTTTGCTGAGTTTTTTTGGTCTTTTTCCCCCCTAGGCTGCTTTGGCGTGGTACCTACGCAGCCATCTTAACCGGAAGTCCGCAAATGCTTTTTGTTAAATATAATTTATTTATTTATTTGAGAGAGGGAGAGAAAGAGTGAGAAAGAAGCAGAAAGAAAATAGGTGTGCCAGGGATTCAGCCTCTTCAAATGAACTCCAGAAGTATGCACTGCTATCTGGCTTACATGGGTCCTGGAGAATTGAACCAAGTCCTTAAGCTTCACAGGCAAGTGCCATCTCACCAGCCCCTAAATTATTTAATTATTTAATTAATGATACTAAGAACCCATGAAAGAGAACCTGATCTCCCCAGTAACATAATGATGCATGTCATTATATACTATGTCACTTTAGTGATGATAGACATGATATACAGCAATTTTTTTCTCAAAATAAGTTTATTTTTGTATTCTCAAAGATACGCTGCTTTTTGTCTGTTAATGATTTTAAAATAGATGTCATGAGTTGTGCAAAATAAAGATACACACATATTTTTTGTAAAAGTAATACACAAAAGCACTAATATTTAAAATAAGAATGAGGTACTCTGGGAAATTTAAAAACAAATACAATAAGAAAAAATTATGCATTGTTATGTGATAAGAGAAAACTGAACTTTATGTCTTTCTATTAAAACAAAGTTTAGAGGCATATACACAGTTATCTTTTTCCAAAATTAATTATTATCAAAGAGATACAAACTTCAGGTGCCATATAGTCAATTGCACCACATTCAAATGACTGATTTTAGGAGAGCACTTTGTCATCTGATTTAAGTTTCAAATAATATCTGTGAAATCTTTCTACATCATTGCCTATATTAATGTTTGAAGAGTAACTTAGAGGTATATATTCTCTAGGGAATAGCTACCATGAGGTAGCATCTTTACTTCTCTTCATAGTATCTGTAGCCTATTGCATCAAATATTTTGATCCTTGAGGAAATCTAAAAGAAATTATCAAAGACAAATATAAAAAAGAAAGAATGTCAGAGTTACATGTTGGGTCATGATTTTCAGAGACATTTATCATACCAATAACTGGGGGCTAACTCCACAATGCACGACCCATTTTCAATAATAAGGAGGGTCTAATGGGAGGGGGTAGATCACAGATGAGCCTAAATAATGGTACCAAACTGCCTGTATTTACTGAAAAGAAAACTAATAAATTAAATTAAAAAAAAAATAAATAAATAAATAAATTCCCTTAAAAAAAAAAAAAAAAAAAAAAAAAAGTTTATTAGAGAATTTTTATAATGAAAAAATTGGAAATAATGTAATTGTCAAAATGTTAATATATATGTTGAATATATATATTATATATAGTGTTTTATAATGTATGAACTGATATATATATATACATATTTTATATATATATATACATATATTATATAATATGTACATATATTATATATACATATATATAATATTTATACATACATTATATTATATATATACATATATTATATAATATATACATATATATACATATATATTATATATACATACATATATTATATATACATATATATTATATAATATATACATATATAATATATATATACATACATACATAAAAATATATATATCAGACCAGTGATATATACTTTAATAGGAAAAACATAGCATGTGCAAAGCCATGGGTTTGATCTTCAGCACCACAAAATATTTTTGAAATCTAAAATGTAAAATATGTGCCAAGATAAATGAACCAGAAATATATTGTTTAGCTCAGTCTAATGGAACAAGCCTGTATTTCCAGCTTCTCTGGAGTTTGAAACAAGAAAAATTCCAAGTTAAAGTCCTTCTTGTGCTATAGACAAGCTCAAGACCCGTGTGGGCAACTTATTGAGATTCTGTCTAAATAAAAAATGGGGGGACATTTCTCATGTGATATGAAAGTAGAACATGGGTCTATAAGGGGAAAAGAAGGAACCCTGCCATGATGTAACAGGTGAGAGTAAAGGGAAGAGGACAAATTAGAACAAAGTATGGCATATACCTATGCAAATGCTATAATGAAACCTATCAATTCATATTCTAACTTAATTAATTAAAAATAGGGGAAATTACTTGGCGTGGTGGTGCAAGCCTTTAATCCCAGTACTCGGGAGGCAGAGGTAGGAGGAACCCCATGAGTTTAAGGCCACCCTGAGACTAAAGAGTAAATTCCAGGTCACTCTGGACTAGAGCGAGATTCTACCTAGAAAAACCAACAAAAAAGAAGAGGAGGGAATTGGACCCAAAAGATGGCTTAGCAGTTAATGTGCTTGCCTGAGAAGCCTAAGGACCCATGTTCAACCCTCCAGATCCCACATAAGCCAGAAGCACAAAGATGAGGCAAGTGCAAGGTCACACATGCCCAGAAGGTGGCAGAAGTATCTGGAGTTTAATTGCAGTGGTGGGGGCTCTGCCATGATAATTCTCTCTCTGTCTCCATCTCTCTCTTCTCTCTGAAATAAAAAAAAAAAATAGAGGAAATTTCTGGGTGTGGTGGCCCATGCCTTTAATCCCAGCACTTGGGAGGCAGAGGTACTAGGATCACTGTGAGTTCAAGGCCAGCCTGAGACTGCATAGTGAATTCCAGGTCAGCTAGGGGCAGAGTGAGATCCTAACTCAAAAAAAAATTATAAATAGGGGAAATAATAGGATAAAATAATGTCATAAAAAGAGGATTTAATTCACCAGTAGGTGTCTTGCCCAACATATGCTATACCTTGGGTTCCATCCTTAGTACCACTGAAAAAAATGAAATGTTACAAAAGGACTTATTACAGTAGATTCCACAAAGTCTTTTATTATATATAAAAGGTTGTATCTGTAAATATAAAAGTTCATAGAACTAATAACCCCATACAAAAAGTAATGTGAGCAGAAAGCACAAAGAGTAAAAAACACATTTCATTAAAAATTTAGAAAATAGCCGGGCGTGGTGGCACAAGCCTTTAATCCCAGCACTTGGGAGGCAGAGGTAGGAGGATCACCAACAGTTCAAGGCCACCCTGAGACTACATAGTGAATTCCAGGTTAGCCTGAGCCAGAGTGAGACCCTACCTCAAAAAACAAAAAACAAAACAAAAAAAAAAATTTAGAAAATACAAATTAATACAACTCAATACTCCATAATCTTTCTACAGTTCTGGTAAGAAAACTTATAAAGTAGATAACACAAAAGGGTTACTAATTGCCTAGGTAGAATCATAAAATGGGAATGAATGTGTATATTGATCCAACTGCTTTGATCAATGAAATTTTTTTCTTTGCAATAACTCATTACTGAAAATGCCAAAAAGTAAGTATAGCAATTTGACTTACAGAAGATTTCTTTTGTGAGTGTAAAGATTATCTGTGTAATTGTTTATTGTCAACTACCTTAAGAATAAAAATTTTGAAACTAAGTGTCAATAATAGAAGAAATGAATAAATGGTGAATTCACACATGGAATGCTACAAGCTATGCATTTAGTGGTTCTAACTGAATAGGAGAATTTGTGTGGTTCATCATGTATGATTACTTTGATATCTCTCATTTGGATATTTAAATTTGTCATATGTATTCAGGTATATGTGCATGTTAAAATAAATGCTTGCATTCCTTTTAAGGAAGTTTCACGTGCAGGGCTGGGGATATAGCTCAGTGGTAGAATGCTTGCTTACAGAATGCAAGAGACCATGTGTTCAAATCTCTAATAATGCCAAATATATATTTATGAAAGAAAACTCATGGAATATGTTCCCACTTTGAGGTTTAGCAATAACTATCTAAATAGAGTTACAACTGTTTTACTTTTTTTAATAGGCAGAGAGCAGAGCAGTAAGTATTGTGGACTATGAGTTGGTCCAGATGAAGCAGAAGGGAATAATGATTAAACTCTCCAAATACACAATCTCCTACAAAACACTGATGAAACAAGCTATTTGAAAACACAAATTGTAAAGATGTCTATTCTTCGTAAATTGATCTATATACATCTATCAGTTGTGTTACAGAAAGAGGAAAATCTCACAAATCAGGAATCAAGGGGCAGAGCGAAGAATCAAGAAAGATTTGTTACAAGCCTTTGTGAGGTCCAGGGCAATCATTTCCAAAGCCAGGCCTCCACAGCTCCAGTTGCTTAGGGCTTATATAGGCCTTTTAAACAACGTCATCCATATTGTTTACAAGATCCATGGGTTTGAAACCTCAGCATACACAACCTCAGTCATACAGAGGGTTTTTATCTTCATTAAGCTAGAAGAAAGCCATTATGCGCAGGAATGCCTGTTGGCGGAAAAACAGGATGAATGCTGAAAAACAGGATGTGGCCTCAGGGCAGGGGCAGAGGTGGCTTTGTAGCAGGGATCTTCAAGGCCTTTAGATTTTCTGGCTTAAATTCCCTCCCTACAGTTAAATGCAATTGCTATAAAAAAATCCCAGAAGTTTCTTTGTAGATAAGGATAAAGCTTATTCTAATGTTTATATGGAAAGGTACAGGCCTCAGAATAGCTAAAACAATTTCACAGTGTAGTATGGTTGGAAAAACAGAATAGAGAAACCAGAGTCAGGCCTAGGCAATATGCTAAAATGACTGCTGATGGGATGAAATAAATTCATTGCAAGAAGCATTAGCTTTTCAATAAACACAGTTATAGAGATTGGGCATTCCTGAGAGTAAGGAAAAGAACAATGAGACAACCTTCACTTAAAAAGTCATGCTGGGCATGGTAGCACATTCTTCCTTTTTTTTAATTTAATTTAATTTTTTATTAATTTGGGAAAGAGAAAGAGAGAATGAATGGGCACCCCGGGGCCTCTATTTACTGCAAATGAATGCCAGACTCATGTACTACCATATGCATCTGGTTTACATTGTTATTGGGGAATTGAACCTGTGTTCTTATGCTTCACAGGCAAGCTCCTTAACCACTAGTCCATCTCTCAAGCCCATTTCTTTATTTCTTTTAACATAGGTTATAGACTTATGCTCTCTCCCCCAGTCCTCATTTCCCTGAGAGCCCTTCTCAGTAGGGTTATTGGTATTCACTGTGGAGTAATTAGGGCCTCAATCAATCATTATGGTGGGGGCTGTACCTCAGGATATTTCTACCCATCCTGTAGTTCTTATAATCTTGCCACCCCTCTTTCATAAGAAGCCCAGATCCTTGGTGGTTTAGCAGTTTAAATTCTCTCTAGCCTCTGTATTTCTGCTTCAGTGTGTTTTGATTCACTGCAGTGTCTGTCACTGTTTCCCTGGAGCTAATTGTCAGGCTAACATTGGGAGCTCTGCCACTGCTTCCTCTGCAATGTCTCCTAGTTCTCAAGTTAATGTGGGAAAGGTGGCACATCTTGTGGTAGTCCTATCTTTTCTTGTTGTATGGATGGATCTTGGATTTCCCTAGTATTCTCTGCTGTCTCCAAGTAATCCAGGCTTGGAACCACTTATGAGGGAAAACATGTAGCATTTGTCTTTCTTAGTATGTGTGACCTCACTTAGAATGAAGTTTTTAGTCCATCTCTTTTCCTACAAATTTCATTTTTCTTTACTTCTTAGTAGAATTCTATTGTGCATATGTACCACATCTCTACCCTAAAGACCCCTTTCTTTACTTCACAGATAGCTGCTCAAACATGTTTGTCACCAGTCTGTTCACAATAGCTAGGAATGAGAATCAGCCCAGATAGTGCATGCCTTTAATCCCAGTACTTGGGAGGCTGAAGTAGGAGCATTGCCGTGAGTTAGAGGCCAGCCTGAGGCTACAGTGAGACACTGCCTCAATAAAACCAAAAAGAAATCACAAATGTTGTGTAAGAAATAGTTTAGCAGCTAAAGGGACTTGCTTCTAAAGCCTGAAAACCCAAGTTCAATTCCTCAGAGTCCATATAAAGCCAGATTCATGAAATGGTACTGTGGGAAAAAAACCCCGCAGGGGGCCCCCCACGCTGTGCCCGGATAAGGCGACACCCCAAATCACTCACGAGAAGAGGTCTTGATGCAAACTGCAAGAGGATTTTATTCCAAGTGCGCTGGGGCCCACAGTCGTACACCGCACAGGGGTAGAGGACTGCAGAGCCCCAAATGCAGGAACAGGACAGTTTTTATAGGGTTTCTAACAAAGCCTGTGCATTAGACCAATCATTTTCTAATATTAGGAGCCCGCAGGGTGTTGGCCAGTCAGTTTGTGCCACCCCATAATTTCTAAGCCAATTAGTTTAATTTGTTCAAACCCCTTGTGGGCCAATCATTTTCTTATGACCTTGGTGGTCGGCATTTGCGCAGGTCCTTGGGTGGGAGTAGCAGAGTGTGTTACCAGTCTCCTATGACCTTGGAGGTCAGCCTTTGTGCAATTCCTTAGGTGGGGGTAGCAGAGTATGGTATCAGCCTCCTATGACCTTGGTGGTCTGAGGCAGGCTGTTACAGCTTATGGTGTGAGCTACTAAGGCTTACAGTGTGGGCTATTAAGGCTTATAGTGTAAGGCTTATAGTGCAGGCTATTTACAGAAACCAAATAAGTGGTTCACTTCATTACTCATTTCCCATCCTTGAGGGTTATCTCATGCCCTTTTACCTAGTTTTATATTAGGAGCGGGCTCTGTTATAGTGAGAAGAGGGATTCTTCACTTGCTTTCAACAGAGAGTAAAGCCTGGAGTTTGAAGTATGCAGGGAGCCCGCTTAAGCTCCCCTTGGAGCATGATAGTATTTCTTAGCTTCTGAATTCTTGGGCCTTTCAGTACATGTGTCTGCAGTTCTTTTGCAGCATTAGGAGACCCTGTCATGCCCATACTCTCTCTCTCTGCTTGCACAGAAATAAGTAAAATATTTTAAAAATAAATCACAAATGTAAATGATAAATAGAAAATTTTAAAATAAGGCTGTAAAAATAGCTCAGCATTTATATGTATTTTCTACCAAAGCCTGGTACCCCAGATTTGATTTCTCCAGACCCTCATCAAGTCAGATGAATAAAGTGGTCCAGGTATCTGGAATTAATTTGCAGTGGCAAGATGCCCTGGCATGCCGATTTTCTCTCTCCTTTTTCTCTTTCTCTTCCTCTGTCTTTCTGCTCATTCTCTGTTTGTAAATAAATAAATAAAATATTAATGAAAGATCTTGAAATAATTCAAAAAGTATCAGAAAGTCTTTGGTATCTGGGGACAGTCAAAGAATTCTTAAAGTTATATTCTTTTTAACAATTATTCTTTATTTTATTTTATTTATTTGAGAAAGAGAAAGAGAGAGAGAGAGAGAGAGAGAGAGAGAGAGAGAGAGAGAGAGAGAGACACCACATCAAGGCCTCTAGATGCTGCAAATGAATTCCAGACACCTGAACTCCAGACACTTGTACCAACTTATACTTCTGGCTTATGTGGGCCTTAGGAAGTAGAACCTGGGTCCTTTAGGCTTTCAGACAAATGCCTTAAATGCTAACCTATCTTTCCAGCCCACTTTACACTTATATTCTTAGAAAAAAAGTATGATACAAAATAGAAATAATGATAACAGTACCTCAAAACTTAAAATGTGAGCTCTACCAAAGTTCCTGTTAACAGCAAGCAAGTACCAGCTATCCACAAGGAACTACTATGTAGAATATATATATATATATATTTATATATATATATATAAAACTCACATGAATCAACAGTAAAAAACAGGTGGCTCAATCAGAAGATGACCAAAAAATGACACAAGACATTTCACTGAAGAAGATATATGGAAAACAATAATCACATGAAAAGACATTCAGCTTCATTAGCTATCAAGGAAATGTAAATTAAAACTATAATGAAGTATCATTATACTCCTATTATACTCCTATTACAAAGGGTAAAGTAAAGAAAAAATATTGATAATACTAAATTTTGGAGAGGATGTGGTAAACCCATATCACTCATACACTATTTGCTGGTGTTGATGTAACATGCCTCAAGCTTTCAATACTCAGGGGAATTACTTTGACTTAAAGGACAATTTGGGCTACAGAGGAAGACCAGGTCACAAAGAAGAAGGAATAGGAGGAGGAGAAAGAAGGAAGAGGAGGTGGAAGAAGAAGAGGGGGAGAAAGTGGGAAAAAAAATGTTGAATACACAGACATAAAGAATAAAATAATGTTTAATGTAGGTGGTGGTGAACTAACAAAAGGAAGAGGGATAAGTTAGAGGGTGTAAAGTATAAGTGGGATGTATAAGCCTAGAAATGGGATATATGAGCATGAATATTATAATTAACAACCCTGCATTCCTTTGAGGATTTTGACTCAAACAGTAGATTTTAGGTACTCTTGCTTCCAAAAATTGGTAGCTATGAAGTGATGGATATATTTATTTGTATAAATGAAGCATCAAATTCATATCTTTATGTGTATGAAAATATCATGTTGTATACAACAAAAAACAAATTAATACAATAAAATTTTCACAAAGGCTTTATAAAACACATCCATTTAACATTAAATTATGTATATTGTATTGTCTTACTTACTTACAAGACTTCCTATGTTTAATATATTGTGAAAATAAACAAGATTTTAAGTATGATAGGTGATTAATTCAATCTTGAAAATGATGTCTATTATATGAAATACAACTCATTTATTTACATTATTCTTTCTTTTTGGATTGTGATATACATAGGGAACACTATATCACACTGACCTTGTATTAATTTAATCAACTTATATTTCTGTCTCTAAATCTATCAATTTTTATTCTTTTTCTCTCTACCTCTCTCATATTAAGAAAACTTTTGTTATAAATAAGCCATATGGAAACTTAATTCTTTGCTAGCTAATAATACATATGTTAAAAAGAAACAGTTTGGGTTGATATACCCTATGGAAGTGGACAATGTTGTCCCCAGAAGATATAGCTTGTTATTAGAAAAATTTCAGTGCCAGGGTGGGAAACCTTCCATCAACTTATGGGCCAAAAGACCACTAGTGGCCCCCAAACTTTACAGAATGCTTCCAGGGGTCTTGACCAGAACTAGATGGCAAGAGCTTATTGCTAAACATTTTAGATGCCTGTGCTTCAGACCACTGATTAACCAAGCTGGATGCCTCCTACCCATTCACTAGCTGTCAGGATGCTGAAAACAACTATGTAGTCTATTGGGGAAGAAAAATCATCGATTGTGTCAACTAGCAGTGAGCCCTGTAAGTTCTATGGCTGGCCAGCCAGGCTAAATGTAGCAACTGGTGCAATGGTGCATTGCCTGTTATGAAGCAAACTAACTGTTCTCTGATTGGACTTAAGGCCTACTCCAGAGGAGGGAATTCCTGACTGGTATTGTAAACTTAAAAGCCTACGACTTGGGAGGTCATAGGGCCTAGTGGGAAAACTACTATTGTCTGGCTAAATAGATAATATTATGACCATCAAACTACCCTCTAAATACTTATGTTTATAGCATATAGTAACAGTACTCTCAATTTTGGTTAAAAAGTGGCTGTGGGGCTGGAGAGATGGCTTAGCGGTTAAACGCTTGCCTGTGAAGCCTAAGGACCCCGGTTCGAGGCTCAGTTCCCCAGGTCCCACGTTAGCCAGATGCACAAGGGGGCGCACGCGTCTGGAGTTCGTTTGCAGAGGCTGGAAGCCCTGGCACGCCCATTCTCTCTCTCCCCCTCTATCTGTCCTTCTCTCTGTGTCTGTCACTCTCAAATAAATAAATAAATAAAAATTTTAAAAAAAAGTGGCTGTGGCATTCATGACCTCATAGCCACAGTGGTTGACACTACCTGCATAAGACCTGCATAATAGAAAGGAAAAAATGATGACATCAACATAGAAGAGAGACTAGTTGAAAAGGAGAAGGGGTTCAGTGGATAGGGGAATTGGGAGGGGGAAAAGACAGTGTGGTGGGGGAGGATTATAGTTATGTTATATGGAAATTGCAAGTACATAAGCCATGGAACCAATGAGCTTCTATTTAAGACCCATGAAACTTCTCTGTTTCATATATAGTAGTGGAGAAACAACTGCTTAAGGAATTTTTTAATGATATGGCAAGGACTATGGTTCAGAGAAGCAAATAGTTTTATAGGTTCTCAAAGGATTATGGATAATCAAATCTCTAGGAGTTATGGAAGTCTATATGGAAAGAGCTCTTAATTTATGTATCACAATCATCAATAATGAATAAATTAAGTAGTTAGATAAAGGAAGACAAGGGATTCCAAGAAAAGGATACAAGAAATGATACAGACATACAAGTTGCTGGATATCATGGATAAATAGAGTCCAATATTTTAGTCTCACATAGGGAGTGCTGAGTGGCAGGAAGAAATAAATCAGAAAAGAAAAATAATATAATTTAAAACATATTTCAGATTACCTAAGCCTTTTTTATTAAGGAAAATTCAGTATTTTATTGTTATTTTACTAAGAAGTTTTTGAGGTTTGTAAACACACAAGTTATTTGAATTGTACATGCATTACTCTGAGAAAAGTGTGTAAGGATGGATTTGGAAAACACCACATTACAAGTAATCTTTTTAAGGAACACTGAACTTATCCAAAACCAGCTCTGATGATGAATTGAATACAGCAATGGTATCTGAAGATGAAAGGATACACTCTGGAGACATTTAGCAATAATATTGATAAAACTTAGAAATTAGGAAAAAGAAAGACAGAGTATTATATTGGTTATAATATTAAATTACCCTCAAAATGTGGCAGCTACGAGACAAAATGAGCATTTGTTCACTTGGATTTTCTGTGGATTTGGGTTCTGGGTCAGTTTACCTGGGTGTGCTGGCTTGGACTTCTGATATATTTACAGAGTGATATCAATTGCTGCTGTACGTCAACTGTCATGACAAAGGTTGATAACTGTTGTCAGGAAATCACAATTACTTGCTGGCATGAGAGGAGAAATAAATTTTTCCTGTCCAACATCTTAATAGGGTTGCTGAAATGTCCTTTGAAAATGAAGGTGATTTTCTTACAACTATTGATTCAAGGAGAGGAGAGAAAATGACAGTCCTCTTCATGATCTTGCCTTGAGTCTAGCAGTCCTTTGTGCAGTGTCATCTGACTGATTACAGCTGGGTCGGGGAGGGCAATATACAGGTCTGAATGGCATGAGGAAAGACTTATTCCAGACATAGTTTGCAGTAATAGATCTCATATTTGGTCTTGGGGTTTTAGGTGGATTGTGGTGAGATCTACATGATGATCAATAGAAGAGCAAGCCCACTACAGTTAGTATGTGTGTTTGGTATTTCTTTGTATTTCTTGACACTAAAAAACATTTAGTTAAAATTTTCTAAATTATTTGACAAATTTTTGTTGTATGCTTTACAGGGATACATCTAGTGGTGTCAAAATAGAGTTGGGAATCATTAGCATTTAAATGATACTTTAAATCTTAAGATTGGCTAAATTCATCTGATTAGAACATTAAAACGAAAAGAAATAAGAGAAAACAATATTGCTTTTCTTTAAAATTGGCAGGATGAAGCTTTAGCAAGATGATCAGAGGATACAAACAATAAAGATCAGCTCAGGGCAGCAAAATTATATTTTAAAAGTTTCAGAAAAAGAATATTCAAGGATATAGAAGTATCCAGTGACCTGAAATGTGCTCATTGTATTTGCCAATATATACTCCATTAGTTATGTTGCCAGAGGGAATTCAAGTGTGGGAGTATGGGACAAAAAAAAAAAAAACAGATAATAGAGGGTTAAGTGCAGGTAACTTCAATAAAATTATATATAATTGCATATTAATTTCCAGTCTAAAACAGAAAGCCTTTGGAGTGCTTATGACAAAGAAAATCTAATACTTGGATTTGATTACATAAAGGATGGAGTTACTAAAACACCAATCATGAAGTGATGAGACAAACTTGAGATTAGCTATCTTCTCAAAAGTTGTGAAGTTGCTTTCTACCTCTGCTCAGGGGATTTTGCAGAAGAGGGAATTAAAAGAATGTGAGTATCACAGGGTGGGAGGGAATATTCAGAGACATCCCCCCACAACAATGACTGACTGCTGCTCTCACAACTCATAACCCAAAACCCCATGGTGAATATCAGCAATCCCACTGAGTTGGGCCCTCAGTGGAATGGGGTCAGGGAGAAGGGAAATGATGGTACCAACACATGATGTATGCATACAAAGTTCTTACTTAATAAAAATATCTGGGCTGGAGAGATGGCTTAACAGTTAAGCACTTGCCTGTGAAGCCTAAGGACCCCGGTTCAAGGCTCGATTCTCCAGGACCCACGTTAGCCAGATGCACAAGGGGGCGTACATGTCTAGAGTTCATTTGCAGTGGCTGGAGGCCCTGGCATGCCCATTCTCTCTATCTCCCTCTTCTCTCTCTGTCTGTTACTCTCAAATAAATTAAAAAAAAATTTAATCCATTTAGGATTAAATTTGGATATTGAAAATATTCTAAAGAAGAGAAACAGAAAAAACCTTTAGAATTAAGTTTGGATATTAAAAATAAGTATATTGAGCATCAAGAAAGGTATGGTATTTCTTTGCTGAAGGGATAAAGGGAGGAGATCAAGATAAAGCGAGAAACCAGAGTAACTTAGAAGAAGCTAGAGTCAGGTTTTGCAGGATCTGGAGCCACAAGAAAAGAGTAGGGAGAGAATATTAAAAATACCCTTGATTCTAATGGTGATTCCTACTAGCCAATGATAGTTGAAGCCAATGGACAAAGGAATCTAGGAAATGCTCTTCTGGAGTCAAGTTCTGGTATGATCTCAAATAGAAAATGAAAGAAATATATATGAAAAGAAAGGAGCAAATAATTCACATTAAAAAAATAGCCTTCCAACATTATAAAAAAGTAAATTAGAAGTTCATATGAGATACTCTGTAGAACTTTAATGCATAATGTCAAATGAGTTTTGCTTAAAATATTTCAAAGCTGAATAATATCCTCTAGGTCAAATATCTATAAATTGAAGAGCTTTTTATCTTTCCCTGCCCTTTCAGTATAGAAAGACTTAGCCTGACTTGAAATAACTAGGCTTGATATTATCTCTTATAATATAGGAAATCATCAAGAATTCCCTGCACAGAATATATTCATGAAAGATTTAGAACTCATTTTGTTTCTAATTAAGCATGTCCTTTCTTTCTGATTCAGTGACTTTTTTCATGTTTTAAACATAAGGAATAGCAATAAAATGAGATGTATACACACATTCACCATAGCCATAAGACAAACAGCATGTAAAATAAAATTTTATCACTTGCATTACTATAGATACTGATCCATCAAAATGCTAAAAGTTATCTATCTCCAAAAACATACAGAAGTACAATTGCAATGAATGTTGATGGTTTCACATCAACCTGCCCCACCTCCACCAAATTACAACAATCTTGATTTAGGGCAAATGTTCAAATTATTTCAAATACCTCTCGTGGCCTAACCCTGCAAATCTCAGTAATGTGCATATGGTTACATTTAGCTAATTTGTACATACTATATCCTGGATACTGGAAATAAAAACTAGGCAAATGGCATAAACAGATGATAGGAGGAATGTGAATAAAGGTTTATTGAAGTATGGGACTGTAAAACAACTCTCTTTTGGTGGGCAATTTCTGTAAGTGTATATCACTGTACATAGCACTGGATTTCATTTAGTGTATCCTATGCAAGCTCTTATATTTTCTTAAGGGACTTAAGCCATATGACTACCATATTAAATAAGAAAAATGACATGGAGAAAGTCAAGACATTATTGCAAGATTACATAGGAAGAAGGGACATGGATTAAGTCAAGATTATTTCAAAGAAATGAACAGTTATTGGCATATGTCAAAACTGAGGCTTAGCTAAAACTCAGTGTTAGCTATACTGACAAATAAAATTGTTGTTTAGTTCAGTCTCAGTTATCTTTTTAAGAGCCAAAAATTTTTTAAGTCAATGCGCTAAATGTGTGTGTAGTGGTTTCTAGCCTTATGCCATCTACAATTCATTCTTAACTACTTACATGTCAGTTAAAACACTTCAAATGCTATCACACATTAAAAATATCTGTACAAGCCAGGAAGGGTGGTACACACCTTTAATCCTAGCACTAGGGAGACAGAGGTAGGAAGATCTGTGAGTATGAGGCCTGCCTGGGACTACAGAGGGAGTCCCAGGTCACTCTGGAGCTGGAGTGAGACCTTACCTTGAAAAAAACAAACAAAAATATCTTTACATAATTTACATGCCATATCTATTCATAATCTGAAGTAATGATAATATCTGATGTATATTTTTCAGAAATGAATTGTAAGTTCAGTAAAAGGATTGCAATCTTAAATCCTATTTATTCATATGTTCCTTGCATATGTTCTGTTTTTATACAAATGAAGTAAAATCTGCTTAGAGCAAGACATAATTAATAAATCTTAAAATTTAACTTAAGACTTCATTAGTATCATAAATACTAATGCAAAAGTTGTCAATGCTTTTGGGATTACTACTTATTTTTAGCAATTTAAGCATTTTATGTTTTATTGTTCATGGTTATCATTACTTCTTAAATTCATTTTTATTAACACATGAACTAATTGGTTGTTCATGTAGCACACTTGGATTTCTTGATATATGTGGATTGTGGAATGATGAAAACAGGATAATAAATATGTCTATCATCTCACCTATTTTTTATAGTGAGAACATTTGAAATCTTTTTAAATAAGTTTGAAATTTATAATATTATTAACTATAATCACCATACTGTGAAATAGGTGGCTAAATAATCTTTAATTCAATTATGAAAATCACTAGAAAAATATATAACACATGCATACAAACTAAAATATTGCAAAATCTTTACCAGATTCTCAGACTGAGTGATATGAATCTGTAGATTATCATTTATTTAGTAACAAAATACAGTGTAAAATGAAGCCTACTATATTAACAAATATTACTTACTGAGCTTTAAATATACTTAGTAGATATTCTTTCATTGAGGAAACCTAATCTTGAAGTTCTTGGTCTGAGACATTGGCTTAGAGAAATGAAATGTTAGCTTACATTTAGCTCATTCATTCAAGTATGTCTATAACTGGAATATGTTTTGTTATTGGCCTTAATAATTTATTTTGTTTTAGAATAATTGACGTGTTAACTTTTCAAATAGACTCATCTTGTATATATGTACATTTGATTTATGTAAGAGTATATATTAAATACCCTGAGAGAGGGGAAATAATTTGCATTCATTCTACTTATAAAAATAGTTTGGGGGCTGGAGAGATGGCTTAGCGGTTAAGCGCTTGCCTGTGAAGCCTAAGGACCCCGGTGCGAGGCTCGGTTCCCCAGGTCCCACGTTAGTCAGATGCACAAGGGGACGCACGCGTCTGGAGTTCGTTTGCAGAGGCTGGAAGCCCTGGCGCACCCATTCTCTCTCTCTCTCTCTATCTGTCTTTCTCTCTGTGTCTGTCGCTCTCAAATAAATAAATAAATAAATAAAAATTAAAAAATAGTTTGGGTTACATTGAGAAATACTGCATCACACATCTTCTCAAGTACCTAATGATAAATAAACAAAATTAAAACCATATGTGCATTATTAGCATAACAAAAACTTAAAGCTCAATCAATGTCTGTTAAAGTATTAGAAAAGTTGACTTTTCCTTTTGGATATCAATAAATGTTTGGTTATAAGTGAACATATTGTGATATGCAGTATTTCTCTCTTTCTCTCCTTTCTCTCTCTTTCTGTGTGTGTGTGTGTGTGTGTGTGTGTGTGTGTGTGTGTGTGTGTGTGTGTTTTACTGGCACTTGGACCCAGGGCCTTGTGGTGATTTGAATATAAAATTTCCCCCATAGCCTTATGTTTGTTTTGTGCTGGTAGAGCCTTGCTGGAGGAGGTGTGTCAATAGGGGTTGTCCTTAAGGACTGTTATAGCTGTTCTTACTGGTACTAGCTCAGTTCACTCTCACTACTTCTTCTCTGCTGCCGTGGTAATGTGAAGGCCAACTTCCTGCTCTTGGTGTGGTTTCCCCACCATAATGAAAGTTCCCCTTAAACTGTTAACTGAAATAAACCCTTTCCTTCCACAAGCTGTGATCTGGCTTTTCAAGTAAGCAGCTTTAAATGCTGCACCATCTTTCCATCCCTGAGTTACATATTTAAGGAATATGTTTTCATAGACTTGAACTAATGATACCATTTTGCCACAGGATATTCCTTTGACATTCATGGAACAAATATTTCAAATTATATCTTTAGAGGATAGACAATTAAAAGAAAAGTGTGCAATCCTCTTTTCACAGTAATCATATTTTGTCCTTTGTTCTGACTTGAAAACATCCTTTTCTGCAACACAGTGGGCAGAAGTTTCTTCAAAGGAAATTAAGTAAGGTCAGATGTTGTAAGATGGAGATCACTCTTCTTTCTCTCCCAATGCAGAACCTTTACATACAAACTGGAAAAGACAGATGGGTAGTATAGATTTTGTGAATTTTATTTTTCATTTTCCTGTATGTTATATTACTATTTTTTCCTTAAAATCTCTAAAAGTTTTATGTCAGTGAACAGGAATAAAATATTTTACAGGAACTTTACAAAGATTTATTTTTTGTAAGGTTGTACCCCTAGCGATGATTTGTGCTGAGAATGATACGGGTTGTTTCCCTATTGTTCACACAGCAGGTTGCCATCATTTTCTCCTTAACAGGGAAAGGTCTTATCCTCAGAAATACTGCTTGAGTTTTTCAGTTACTTGGCAACAATAATAAAATGATATAAGCAGTAAAGTGTCCATCATTAACATCATGACAAATAGTAGTTTCTCAGCTAGTTTCAATGACCATATGGAGCCATTAAATTCCTTTTTTCAAGAATGAAACCAAGTTTCTATGATCAGAATTAGTCCTGGTATGTGTGGAAACTTGAAGCATTGTAACTGCTGTATGTGAATTAATATACAGAAAAAAATTGAATACATATGAGGCACTCATCTGAATAATAAAAAGCAACATTGGAATGCAAAAGACATAGGCTTTCTTTCCTTTTTTCTTCTATGGCCTATGATTATTTCTTTGCTTCTGGATTTTGTTTATTTTTAAATTCAAAACTTTAATATATGTACATAGAGTAATTTGATCCTATTCTCATCCCTTTGTCCATTTTTGT
Organism: Jaculus jaculus; assembly: GCF_020740685.1. Lineage (NCBI taxonomy): Eukaryota > Metazoa > Chordata > Mammalia > Rodentia > Dipodidae > Jaculus > Jaculus jaculus. The sequence continues at coordinate 23,520,639 of NC_059125.1, forward strand.
CTCTTCTCCCCTGGTCCCACCCCATGAGCAACCTCTTTTTTCAAGGTAGCTTTTGCTCTATTTTATTGTCTTGTTTCTTTTGTTCTCTTGCATCCTGCATGTCAAAATGTTGATGAGCTTAGGCCTGTGTTGGTCTTCTGGGAGGTATATCAGTCCCCGCTATGGGATCATGAATGTGCCAATCAAAGACAAAAGCTTTCTAACTTGAATACTGAGTACATCTAAATGATCATTGATAGCTAATATTACCAGGTCATCTATTGTGTATATTATGTTACAAAATTAATAAATAGAAAAATCACTTGATTCAGAAATATAATCATCCATACTAGAGCAGTTCTCATTGATCAAGATTGAAAGAAATCTAAGATTATATGCAACCATTAACAAATAAAACTACCTATAATAATATTGAATAATTTAACCATATTAAAGACATGCAGGAAATAATAAACTTAAATAACTTTGGAAAACACTGAAATAACTGGACACTCCAAAGTTAAAAATAGTTGTTATCTAGCCAGTAAATGTGTTTCTCAAATGTTTAACAACATTGGTAAGATACCATGTAACTAACTGTATGCTATATTTGACATATCAATATAAATAACATAAACAATGTAAGCTCTTGCCAAGACTCTTGGTTGCCCATCAGCACCAGATGGCAAAATCCTAAGGGTGAAGACATCACGTGGTATGGTTGCAGGACACTGAGAAACCAAGCTAGAGCTAATATGTAAGCCTCCTCACTGTTGACTACTTCTTATCAAGCTAGAAAGAGCTATGCAGCCTGTTGGAGGACAAAAGGTGTTAGTAGTCTTAACTAGCAACAGACCGTGCAAGCTACCCAACTGGCTAAATAGGCAAGATGGCCTAGTAATGCAATAGTTGCATGCCAGCTATAGGGGTAAGAAACTGCCTCGGATTGGAGTTTTGGTCCACTCCATAAGACAGAATTCATACCTGAAACTCACAACTTAGTCAAAGGCTACAACTGGGAAGGCTATAAGCCCTAGTGGCAAAGCTGCTACTGTTGCTTCACTACACCGAGCTGTCTTATAAGAGCTTATGTTTATGCCCATCTGTTAGTGATGCTCTAATTTTTGTTTTGGTTTTTGTTTTTCACAGTAGGGTCTCATTCTAGCCCAGGCTGACCTGTAATTCACTATGTAGTCTCAGGGTGGCCTCAAACTCACAGCGTTCCTCCTATCTAAGCCCCTCAAGTGCTGTGATTATTGATATGTGCCACCAAGCCCAACCTGCTCTCACTTTTGTTTAGGGAAGTTTCTCTTTTCAGGGAAAGTAATTGCTGGATAGCATCAAGAATCATCAAAGCATTGAGAAGTGACTAAAAGTGTTGTCTCCATCACAGCTTTTCAACGGTACAAGGACTAAGGTTGAAGATGTGGCTGTGGGCTAACTCCACAAGGCATGACCCATATATATCAACAAGGAGGGGCCATTGGGGAGGGGGTAGGTCACGGATGAGCCTAATAATGGTACCAAACTGCTTGTATTTGCTGAATAGAAAACTAATTAAAAAATAATAATATAAGAGCCAAATAATGGAGAGGAGTGCTTTAGAATGCTGTCTACCAGATATAAAATTGTCATTTTCTCCATGAACTCAGAGCAGCTGTGGTTAAGTGTATAAAACCTGCAAAATATGTAGCCTATAAACAAGTTGTCATGGATAATAGAGGAGGACAAAGAAAAGATATTAAAATAAAAGAGGGAATAGTAACAAAGAAGAGGCAGCAAGTGGTGGGGGTTGGGTAAAGGAGGATAAAGGAGGAGAGTGAGAGGGAATTATGTAATTTTAATAAGAAATTTTGAATGTTTTTAACTATTTATTTGCAAGCAGAAAAAGAGAGAGACAGCCTGACAGAGAGAGGAGAGGAGAGGAGAGGAGAGGAGAGGAGAGGAGAGGAGAGGAGAGGAGAGGAGAGGAGAGGAGAGGAGAGGAGAGGAGAGGAGAGGAGAGGAGAGGAGAGGAGAGGAGAGGAGAAGAAAGGAGAGGAGAAGAAAGGAGAGGAGAAGAAAGGAGAAGAGAGAAGAGAAAAGAAGAGAAGAGAAGAGAAGAGAAGAGAAGAGAAGAGAAGAGAAGAGAAGAGAAGAGAAGAGAAGAGAAGAGAAGAGAAGAGCAGAGCAAAAACAACAACAGGTAAGCCAGGTCTCTTGCCACTGCAAACCAACTCCAGATACACAAAGGATTTTGTGCATCTGCCTTTACATATGTACAGGACAATTTAACTCAACATCGCAAGCAACCACTTTTAACCACTGAGCCATCTCTTCAGCTCTCTAGAAATCTTTTAATAATATCCCTCAAAGACAGTGACACATGAACCACTCATCTGTCTTTGTGAACAGGGCTGGGTTGCACTTTCTTTCTTGGAAAAGTGGGTAGGATTTTGGGAAATATGTAGGCCTTAGGGAAAAGTTACTTCAGACATTTTTAAGTTCTCTTCCAACAGCATCAGATGAATTAATGTGGTTCCCAATGGCTGAGACTAAGCTTCATTTAGGCCAGAAATGTGTACACTGCGTGTCACCTTCACTAACATTCATCATCTTATGAGCTTTTCCAGTGCTACAAGCAGGAGAAAAACTTTACTAATTTGCTCCCATTCTGCCAAGAGTTCCCCTCAAATACCTTTCTCTTTTTTTTTATTAGATATGGACATATTTTGTAAGTAAACAACACATGTTGGCACCGTCCTTTCCCTCATCCCTGCCCCTTTTCTGAAGAGGCCTTCCTCCTTGGGGAAGCAGGTCAACCCCATGGGGATTGTGGCAGGATGGCAGCAATCAGTTACCGGGGAAAGGCAGTGTCTCTGTGCAAAATGTCCCAACTTGGGGCTCTAATAATCTTTCTGCCCCCTCTTCCACAAAATTCCCTGAGCCATGATGGGATCATTTTAAGTGTACTTCAGTGATGGGCACTTAGGAACCTCTGGATCTCTCATTTGGTAGGTGTTGAGCATCCTCAGTTTCTGTCACCATCACCATTGTGCTGATATCAGATTCACTAAGAAGGCAGCATTCTTGCTCACTTCCCCAACTCCTCTGTGGTTTCAGCTGGGGCTAGGGTGGAGTGCACTGGGTCATTTATATCCTCAGGTCCATCTCCCATCTGAGAAAGAGAAGCAGATTCCCTAATGGAGAGTGAAGTCAGCACTGGTTAAGTGGGATACCATTATTAATTTAGAGAGAATTTAAAGGGTGTGGACCCTCTTATAACACAAGATTAGTGGGAGCTTGACAGTGGAATGCAGAATCATTATCTGGATATGATTCTGACTTGCTTTCAAGTTCCAGATATGGTTTACTTCCCAGTGAGCTGATCTTGGTTACTCACCATGACTGTTGTACTACTACTGCACTTGTTTAAGAATCATATCAGGTTATTTGCTTCTGAGACACTTAGACTTTGAGTTGTTTGGACAGATGTTGGCCACTTTCTCCCAGTAGGTTCTGGAGCACCTTTCAACACTAGATCAGCTAATTGTCTGGGGACTGGCTCTCTTCTAGATTCCAACCAGGTCTCTCCATGGTCCGTACCAAGAGTGTGTGGTATCTTCAGCAGTAGGGTGTTACCATTAACCTCTGGTTGGTAATCAAGTGCTCTGACAGAAGTCTGTGTTGTTTGTTTTGGGAGATCTAGTTGGTTTCTCTGATCAACACCTCATTGTGGATGTAGGCCACATCCTGTTACAGTGAATTACAGGGCAGCACCAAGGCATAAAAAAGAAATAACAGAGAGAGAAGAAAGAAAAACAGGAGAAATTTGAGATTAGGTTTCATCTCATTCTCTCCAGGGCCCTTTGATTCAGGTGCTCCCCCTAAGGTCTTCTTCCACCTTTTGTTCTAAATTCCAGAGTATATGATTATATGGTACCAGTTCAATTTGGGATCAGTTTTGTGTCCCCCTACCATCTCCCTTCTCCTAAGCCCTACCCTCCCTATTGTCCAAGCCTTGAGATGGAGATGCTATTCAGGTATGTCATCAACTCAGGCTGATCCACGTTAAGAACTGCAAATGAGTGAGACATTGTGATGATTGTCTTTCTGTGACTGTGTGAGTTCACTTAGAATTATCTGTTCTGAGTTTGACCATTTTTCTACAAATTTTATTGTGCCAATTTTTTCTTACTGATGAGTAGAATTCTGTTCTTTTTTTTATTTTAATGAAAATGGAGTGATAGCTCAGTGGTTAAATAGCTTGCTTGCAAAGCCTGATAGCTTGGGTTGATTCCTCAGAACACACACACATATGTAAAGACAGATGCACAAAGTAGCATTTGCATCTAAAGTGCATTTGCAGTGGCAAAAGGACCTGGCATGCCCATACTCTCCTCACTCTCTCTGTCTGCCTCTTTTTCTCTGTCCTACTCTGTCTCAAATAAAAAAGAAAAATATTTTTAAAAAGAATATTAAATAATAATAAGCAGGTATCTTACTATTAGAGAAAACAGTAACAAATAAAAGAAAGAGGAAGCCCAAAAAATAAGTCTAAACTGATCCATGTGGTGTTGATTTGGAATCTGAGGTATAAGTAATCATTTTATGTCTACACAGACACACATAAAATTGGTGTATTATGCATAGGATAATATTTCCCATGACTAGTTGCTGAGTATCCCTAGAAATGATGAATCATCAGCAGTAATTAGCAAGCATAATGTCCAGATCTTGGTTTCTCCACCACTTTCCTCTATATAAGGAACCAGGGATATTTTAAAAGATTATTCATAGCAAGGCAGTTGTAAGGAAAACTAAGACGACTTTGTGGAACCAGGAAAAATAACAGAAATCAACCTGAAAGACCTTCCAGTGGCAAAGATTTTAGTAATGAATAATTGCAATGTTAAATAATGATGAATATAAAATAATGTTCATGACCTAATTATAATATAAATAAAATGATTAAATATATGTAAGAGTTGCAGCAGTTCCTGTTTGTAGTTGAATTAGAATTAATAAGTGTTTTAATGAGGAGTAAAATAGAACTCATCATTACAAAATAATAGTAGTGATTACTATGTACATAATCCATTAATGAGTCCTAAAATATGTGGCAGGAATTAGAGGACAGATGATATATATACAATGCTAAAATATCTTCTTGAAATAGGTATTCACTATAAGAGAAATCACCATAATTAAAATGGCCAGCAGAGACCACGCTGATCAAGGTCAATGTCATGAGTAATATGTGATATTTACATTTTGTGCCCTGTGATATGGAGTGCTGGGAAGGACATGGCACCTTGAGTCCAGTTCTATTTTCAAGCTGAGTCTAATAATAAATATGTATGAAACAGGCACAAATTGATAGACATGCAACAAATAACTGATCAATAATAAAAATATTCAGGGCTGTCTGAGTCATGAGGAACCTGTAGATCTGAGGAAGATTATAGGAGTCCAGAATAGAAACAACCATCTGGGTGAATACACTACGTGATTCATACAGGGATCCTTAAAAAGAGACATCAGTAAGGAAATGTTGAAATCAGAATAAGACAGGTAATTTGGTTAATGTACATTGATAATAATGACTTTCCAATTATGATAATTGCACTAAGATTTCTAAAATTTAACACTGGAGAAAGCTGGGTGAGGAATAGATGGAAATTATGTTTTATTTTTAAACTTTCTTATAAGTGTAAAAGCAGTATAAAATCATTTAATATGTGTCATTATAGAAAAAAAATTAGGTCATCTACTTCTAATTGCTGGAAACACAGTAAAATTGAGCAAACTATATGAAGTAACTTTATTTAAGACACTGGAAAATAGCACAGAATGATAATCTCTAAAAGATTATTATATATATATATATTATAATCTCCAAAAGAAACCAAATTAGAAAGTTTCCAAATCATCCTGGACTGCTTCCTATCAGCAATAGTAAAGGAAAAGCCAGAACATGTCCCAGTGCACTTACTGAACTAAGAACACAATGACCAGAATTTGGAAATATTAAGAGTCCTGGAATTTGCAGGGCACATTTCTGGAGAGAAAAGTTATATGTGCTTTTAATGCTTCAGAAATCTGCACACAAACATCTCCTTTGGTTATTTACAAAGCATTCATTTATTCATATAAAGCTTATTAAATCCATGAGGCTGGACAAAGAGCAATTCCAAGGAGACCAGTGAGCTGAGTAGTGGAAAGAAAAACATGGCTCAGATATTACTGATAGAGGAGAGAGACACTTTGCATGTCAAAAGATAAGTGAGTCAGGCTCGAAACATCTAAGTCACAGGAAAGAGGTAATATAGGCCTGGAGTAATGTTTACCAAGAAGCATACATAACAAAAACTAAAGCTGGCTAAAAAGAGGCATAATATGTACAAATGAATTAAAGGATTACTTAAACTTTTTAAGGAAAATGTCAAAATTAACCAACATTCAAACATTATGAATGCCTTCAAGGAAAATGCCACGAAATTAAAACTACAAATGAAGAAAAAAATTCCATAGATTCAAAACAATTATCAAAATTGTATCTGGAACTTTGAATAGAAGTTAATAATTTTGTGGAAAAGAAAATATATTAGCCAAAGAAACTTGAAAAGGAAAATAAACTTAGTATACCATTTGATTGATAGTTAGAATAAAGACATGATAATCAAGTCAGTGATCATTCTCTAAATAGACAAGTATATTAGTAAAAATAGTAAAAGCCTCAGAAATAGATTCAAATTCATAAAATTTTTATCTATAGCAAATAAACATAATAGGGAAGATAAAATCTTGCCAACATGTGGTGTTCTTACAACTTGATGAACATAACTCAGTATGAAAACTTAATTTGTATTAGATCAAAGACCTAAAATTAAATAGGTAAAATTAAAACTCATAAAGTACAACATAGGAAACTATCTTGATAAGTGACTGTAGTCAATACTTTATTTTTTAAACTAAGTTCATAAGTTACTAAACATAAACCAAAACCAATAAAGAATTTTAAATAATTTTTAAAAAGTGCTTATCAGGGGCTAGAGAGATGGCTTAGCGGTTAAGCACTTGCCTGTGAAGCCTAAGGCTCGAGGCTTGATTTCCCAGGATCCACGTTAGCCAGATGCACAAGGTGACACATGCATCTGGAGTTTGCTTGCAGTGGCTGGAGGCCCTGGCGCACTCATTCTCTCTCTCTCTCCTTCTATCTGCCTCTTTCTCTCTCTGTCTGTCACTTTCAAATAAATAAAAATAAACAAAATTTTTTAAAGTGCTTATCAGATATGTAATTTAAAAAATTAAGCCTGACTTAGTGTGTGGGCTTTTAATCCCACCATCTCAGGAAGTTGAGATATAAGAATAAAAATTCAAGGACTGTCTGAGCTACAGAGTGAATTCAAGTCTAGCCTAGCCTATGCAACTTAATGATATCCTATCTCAAAATTAAACAAAAAGTAAAAATACAAAGCAAGGAGAGGTCATGGGACATAACTCAGTCAGTGGCAAAACACTTGCTTATATGTCACGTGCAACACCACTACAAATAATGCAGACAGAGATTTAAATAAAATATAGATTACAGATGTAGATCAAATCATTTACAATTGGAATATACAAATCACCTCAACAATATAATGATCAAGAGGAATAATAAAAATGGGCAAAAAAGCCTTCAGCTGAGAATCTAAGCATGTCTGCCAGTACTACCCTGCCTTTGCCCTGACCCACCTTCACATGCTGCCACCACAGAGGTGACAGTTTCCCATGAGCCACCTGAGACTGGTCAACCCACCTGAGAATTTTCATGAGCAGCAATGTAAGAGCTGCTTGTTAGTACTCTTTTGTCATGGACTAGTCAATGCCAGTGCAAAGGTTGATTGGCACATTGATCACCTGACAGGTGTAGACTCCTCTTTCGGTTCAGTTGCTCTCAGGGAACTGGGATCCATCCAGCATGCATGTCTGCTTCTGGCCATGAGTAGGATCACTTGAACTATTTTTTTGCTACAAAATATGAAGACAGTTCAAGTATTTGTTTGAAGATTAAGAAAGCTGGGTATTTAAAACCATAGGTTCTGGCTGGTTAATTCTAGGCCTAGAATTGAATTAGCACTCATGGGGAAGTGTTGGCCAAGGAGACACATCAGCTTCCCAAAATAATGCAGGTCTTTGCCATAACACTTGAATACCCACATGCTGGAAGAAAAATGTAAGACACTACAAGCTTCAGTCACAGAACACTGAAAAACCATGCTGGTACTGAGAGGGAAGACAGTTCTCTTCTGAATAGCACACACAGTGTTGTAAAATGCTATGGGAGATGTCAGGAGAGAATGATCACTAACAGTGTCAATAAGGAGGAGACCCTGCAAGCTATGAAATCAAACATCCAGACAAGAAATACTCACTTTCACAGTAGCGGCACACAGCCTTTGCAGGTAACCAACTATTCTCCAATTGGACCTGAGGCTGGATCAGTAGGAGATAACTTTATTTGACACTGGAAATCACATCAGAAGTCCATGGATAAGAAAGTCATAGACTTCAGAGAGATGCCCCCACTGCTCTCCAGATTAGAAGAGTGTGCTGTGTTTACATACCCAAAACAAACTCTAATAACTAAGCATATACCCTTTAATCCAAGCTACTCTCACCCTTGATTGGAGAATCTGTTTCATTTCATGGCAGAGAAAACTGAGGAGATCCAAGATCCAGCAATACAAGAAAAGATACCCAAATGCATACCATAAGGTGGAGCACCTCTTCCACATCTGCCAGGCCCCATTAAAAATTGCATAGGGCTGGGCATCGTGGTGCATGCCTTTAATCCCAGCACTTGGGAGGCAGAGGTAGGAGGATTGCCGTGAGTTCAAGTCCACCCTGAGACTACATGGTGAATTCCAGGTAGCCTGGGCTAGAATGAGACACTACTTTGAACCCCCCCCCAAGAAAAAAACTATAATAAACATACAAACTCTTTAAAAAATTGCAAGTGAAGCAATAACACAAATATTGTTCCCACAGAGGAACAGTGGCAGGCACTATGGTCAATAAAACACATCATATCAGAAACCAAGAAGCTACAGAAAACTGGTCCCTAAACTAGACTGCTAAAAGACCCACCAAAGCTCTGGGAACACTGTGGAAAAGAGGGCAGAAATATTGTAAGAGCCACAGAGCCTGAGATCTTAGTTACCAAATAGTGAACACAATCAACCCCACTGGGGAGAGCCTTCAGTGCAAAAGGGACAGGGGAGAGAGGACATAACCTGTGTTAGAAAGACAAAAAAAGGAAAAGAAAAAAAAAATAAAGCTGTATTTCTTATGAAGTATCTGAAGGATAAAATTTAATATCAAGTTTGAACTTATCTCAATTAGTGAATAACAGTGAGACGAATCAGTTAATTACAACAAACACTTAGTTGAAACAAGAATGAATGGGTGTGAAATTAAGATGTAACCTTGGTGACTACAGTAGAATAAAAGTTATGTGTATCCCTTCAGACTCTCTCCAGATGACAGACACCAGGGGTTTTGTTTTAAAGGTATTGAATAGTTTGGAGAATAGCCCAAGCACTTGATGGGATGTTTCTGTGGATGTTTCTTTGGTTTCAGTAACATGATGTCTTGAACTCTCTTCCTGTTATTCATAAATAGGCCAATGTAATAGTACCAGTTCACATCAGAAATACAAATAAGTGGAACTGCACTAGGGATTGTAATATGAATTTAGCTAGGAAACCTGAATCTCTTAAGGCATATATACAATTATGCAAATTAATAAAATGTAAGCTTGTGTTTAAAATTTGGTACAATCTATAACATTGACAGTTGTTAATGTTGGTTTAGCTTAATAGATGATCCATTAGTATATCTACCTGTATGACTAAATCAGTAGTCAAAAATAGCATTAAAACATTATCCAAACTGTTTCTTTCCTGGGCAACAACATTAAGTTGCAATTAACAGTGAGTTCATCCTTTGAGTACTGGAAGATCCAGCTGCATTTCAGAACGATTTTAAAACAAAGTTTAGTAAATATATCTCTATGTAAATCTAAATAATCTATATATTTATATCTATATATGTGATATTGCTTCTCACTAGACGTTTCAAGCCTGTTTAAAATTCTTCCTGGGCTCCATTGACCTTTCTGCCTCAGCTTATTGAGTATAAGGTGAACACCACCATGCCTGGCTAATGTATACATCACATACATTTTAAAATTCTTACTGCATTGTGTTCTGTAACAAGTAATGTTTACCATTGTATATTACATATTAATGTTGCTCATTATATATATATATATGTATATATATATATGTATGTATGTATATATATGTATGTATATACTGCTCAGTACAATAATGATTTGTGATACTGCTATTCTATAACCAACATTTTTAATAAATTAAAAATGGAAATTAAAATGGCTATAAACAGAAGACATTTCTCAAGTAAAGATAAATAATTGGTCTAAGAATGCTTCAGAAATTATTTAATCATACTAGGAATGTCTGATTAAAACCACAATGAGAAAAAGACCACCCATGATAATTATATAAATTTTAAAAGACTGGTAACTTAAATGTTGGTGAAGATATGAACAAACCAAAACATTGTTACTTTGCATAAATAATAGTGTAAAAATTTTGGAAATTGTTCTGGAAATTTCTCATAAAGTTAACCATATGCATAGCTAGAGAAAAGCAGACTACCTGAAAGGATCAAAAAGGATGATAGAAAATTTCTTGGAGAAGCACAATTAGAATAAAATAACATTTTGATATTCCTGAAAAGAAGTCAACTTACAACAACTTTACATTGAGTAAAAGGCTTTTCTCAGCAAAAGAAAACTAAGGTTTTATTTCCTAAAATACAAAATCTGAGAGAATTCACCAATAGATGTGCAATAGAAGATAAAGAAATTACTTTCAGTAGAAGGAAGGTTTTGCTAGTTGGAAATCTCTCTCTACACAGAGAAATAAAGAATACTAAAAATCGTAAGGACACAGGAAAATATAAAAGATTTTTCCTTAATATCCAAATATAAAAGATGTTTGACTGTTTAAATCAAAACTATTATCACTGAATGGTTGAAATTACATGCAAGCAAACCATATTGCAATAGTAACTGGAAGGTCATTCTTGTTTGTTGTAGTTTCTGATTATGCTAATTTCCAAAGGTGATAGCTATCATTCTCCCTTTGGTATCCAAGACTCACAGGTCTGCTGATGATGCTCAGTGGCACAGCATTCACCTAGCACAAACAAGACCCTGGATTCAATACTGAGCATTGGGAAAAAAAGAGTCAAAGCCCTAGTATTCAAGGCCCAGATGACCCCACACATAACAAGCATTTAGGAAAACAGTACACATTCCCAGTTGAATGCAGCATAAGTAGTTGTGGGGTAATAAACCTTAGACACAAGCCTTTCTTACTCCTTGAAGCAGAGGCAACAGATGAAATTTTCATACTTGTGGATAGATTACACTCATGAATGTGAACTGATATTGTCAAATGATAGAAACATAGACATACATGTCATTTTCCTAAATATTCACGGACTACAAGGTAAAAATGAGGGGCAGTAGTGTCTATACCATGGGACTGTTTAAAGAGTGTAAAAGGCACTGAGTCAGGGGTTAGGATCAGCAGGAAGGAAAACCATGTATAAATTAGTGATTTGGATAATGGGTTGATGAGAAGGTCTCCAGGCCTATGCTAAAAAAATAAATAAATAAAAAAAAACCAGGTATCAATGAGTGGGTAGGCAAACAATGTGGACCTATGTGTGTATCTAGGTGGAAGTACAGTGAACAAGAAAGGCTTACAAAACAAGATGGGGCTGGAGAGATGACTCAGTGGTTTAAGGCTCTTGCTTGCCAAGCCTGATTGCCCAGGTTCAATTCCTCAGTACCCACATAAAGCCAGAAGCACAAAATGGTGCATGCACCTGGAGTTCATTTATAGTAGCAGGAAGCTCTGCCACACCTATTTCTCTCTCCCTGAACCCTCTCTCTTTGCAAGTAAATAATAATATGTTTTGTTTTGTTTTTTTTTTGATATAGGGTCTCACTGTAGCCCAGGCTGACCTGGAATTCACTCTGTAGTCTCAAGGTGGCCTCGAACTCACAGCAATCCTCCTTCCTCTGCCTCCCAAGTGCTGAGATTAAAGACATTTAAAAAAAAAAAAGATGAGATGGCAAAATATTCTAGAAATACAAGAGTCAGCAGCACATTTCCAGAATTCTAGAAAAACAAGTAGCAAAATTAGAATACACTGTACTGGACACAAAGGAGTCTATCTATATCTGAACAAAAGTGTCCTATCACTGAGCTTTCCCACTAGTGCTCTAGGAAATGACAGAGATGTGTGAGTTTCAGGGTCCAGCAGTCTGAGAGGAATGGAGGGGCACTGTTTAGAAATGATTACTAGCTAGCAGTTCACTCCTGACCCTCCCTTGTCCATCTTCAACTCAGAGATTGGATTTCTAGGGAAGGACTGAGTTAGAGAAACTGTCTGAAGTATTAACAACCACTGAGTTGTGTCATTGATGCAGGCCTCTAGGCATCTGTGCTCTCTGGACTTGGAGATAACATGTCATGATTCCAAAATAGCCAAGGGTGTCCTGTAACAACCAATTCCCTGGCATCTGATCACTCTGGCTTAATCTTCCCTTCTCAAATAAAAGGAAATATCGTCTTTTTAAATTTTAAACAATACCCACAGATATTCTGGTACTAAAAGCATTGCTTTCTAAAATGGGAAAATAAGTTAATTTTCTGCTCATCCTACTTACAAAATACAAAAATTAAAGTAACAGTGAAACAAAATATTTGCATCCATAATTTGGCCAAACTTTAAAAGGTTGATAAAATGCCTGAGTGTATATATTATTCACAGTTATTAACCTGTAAGAATATGAATAAGCACAGCTTTATTTGAAATGACATAAATATGAGTAAATAAAATTGTCATATTCTTCCCTTATAATAGAATTCACACTTTAACTTCTTCCTATAAAACTTCATATTTGAGCAATAATTCATGTTCACTGATACCTATGTATACGCAAACCTCACAGTAGGGTGAGGCAGAGGAAAATTGATGCAAGTTCAAGGCCACTTGGGATTTGCTGAGCTCCAGGCAAGCCTGGGCTATTTTGAATGAGATACTCTCTGGAAAAACAAATCTCCCAATTGACATTTTATCACTCATCTGTGGAAGGAAAATTCTAGATTTTTTAAAAGAACTCATCATTAATAGTGGTTACTTCTCCCTAAAGGCATAGATTTGGGAGGGGTATGTAGTAAAGAAATTGTGTTCATCCAGTGTTAAGAATTTTAGAGCAATATGGGCATCTGTACTATTACATAAAACAAAACTGTCTTCTGGGTGAACAGAAAATCAAAAGGCAGTCAAAGACAACTGAATTATTTATTTTCTTATCATATATAGTATATCTTACATAGAACAATTTTTCTCTCCAAAAAGGACTCCTGTACATTGAGTGATTCAGCCTAAGTAGATGTGTCCTTCCATAGTGGTGATATGGTCCTCCTATTGACTACTTACTGGGAAAAATTTATTTTTTGACAAATCCATGTAATCTCACTCATTGGCATTATGTGCTCAGTTAATCAATCCCCTTAGAATGTGACTTCAGGGCTGGAGAGATGGCTCAGCAGTTAAGGTACTTACATACAAAGCTTGATAGCCTGGGTCAATGCCCCAGTACCAACATGAAGCCAGGTGCACAAAGTGGTACATGAATCTGGAGTTCAGTTGCAGTAGCATGAGGTCCTAGAGCATGCCATTCTCTCTCTTTTTCTCTTTCTCTCTCACTCTTTCTCTTTCCTTGCAAATAAATAAATAAAATATTTTTTTAAAGAATGCGACTTCAAAGGTCATGGTGGTTTCTAAAACCTACTCTAACTTTAAGGTTATAAACCAAGAACCAATAGATTATTTTGTGCCAAACAAGGTTATACTTACCAACAGGCCTGAAAACAGAGAGTACAGTGGAAAGAACTAGAGTATCTAAGCAGACCATAAACCTAACTGACTAAAGTGAAGGATTTAATGTTGACTGGGCTATTTTTAGTGCCAGAGGGGTTCCATGATGAGGGATGGGACCTCCAGGGACTTAAAGGGTTCTACATCAGGAAAAAGGCAGGGAAATCTGAGTTCTCCTCTGGGAAGAGTGGACCAGGTGCAAACTCCAGAGGAGGAGGCTGTGAAGAGCAGGCCTGCATGGCAATTCCAGTGTTCACAGGAGGTCACAATGGGAAAGATGTAGAAAGGAAGGGTGTTGTGATGTGGAAAATGGCTAACACTGGAATTGAGTGCTGGTCCCAGGGTAGAATCATCTCTCAAGGATCACCAGGTATTGCAGTCAGGTTCGCATTGCTGGTAGAAGTCACCTGACCAAGAGCAGCTTGTGGAGAAAAAGGGCTTATTTCACCTAAATCAAACCACCACACCAGGGCTGAGGGAACGAGAACCTGGCAAAATGAACGCCCTAAACAGTTCTTCCCTTTCACCTGCCCTCAGAAGGTTTGCTGTTTATACTTTGATCTAATAGATTGTGTGCAGTGAGAAGAGCTATGCCTTCACAGAAACAAGGCTGGGAGAAAAGGGAAGTATGGGCTGTTAGAGGAATTCAGGCCAGGAGTCTCAGCCCACTCATAGACCACCTGTGAACTATAAACATTACCATCCTAAATGAGCCTTGAATTCTCCTTGGAATTGAATCTGACTGTATCCCAGGGCAGTTGAAATGGATAGATACATTTTTTATATGGCACCGACTGGTGTGCATTGAAACTTTAAAGAATAACAGTTATTGCTATGGTTTCTAAGACTCCAGTTCATACTATTCTTTATGCTCTTTTTCATTTCTTAACATTTTAATCAAAGAAATTTTATTTTATATTGATGCAGGCCAGGAGATACCAAATTACCAAAAAAAGAAAATAGACCCTAGGAAGGAACTGCCCAAAATTTCAGAGATATTTCACCAGAATTTCAATAATCCTTTATTATAGAAATTATTATTTAAGTTGAATGCTAGGGAATCCACTCATTCTGGGCACAACTCAAAACTCCTAGAATGTGGGGCTTGAATGATGGTTCAATGGTTAAAAGCACTTGCATACAAAGCCTGTTGGCATGGGTTTGATGCTCCAGTACAAATGTAAAGCCAGATGCACAAAGTGGTGCATGCATCTGGAGGAGTCCCTGGTGTGCCAATTCTCTCTCTCTCTCCCCTTTCTAAAATAAATCCAACTCCTTCCCTCCCTTCCTCCCTCTTTCAGTCTCTCCCTCCTACCATTTTCTCCAAACCATCCCAATTTTTCATTCATTTAACCCATATGTAACAAACAATCCCTTAGAATTTTCCAAATTGTAATATGAGAACCTAATTGAAATGTTCTGACACCCCCAAGCCAGAGCAAAGAATGCTAACATAATTGTCAAGAGTATCACTCTTATTTCTCAAAATTCCCTAAAGACTTTATCTAAGCATACCTAGTCTGTTCACTGTGTTTACCTATAGTGGAATAAGAGTGGAATATGCATTCCATCTCCACTTCAGGTGGAGATTGTCTATGGTTGACATGTGACTGCAAAATAACTGGTAAGAGTAGCTTTCTGCATTCAAGGCTTAGTTTCTCAATGGTGAGGCACATCAAATGAAGTTCCAGGCTCTGCTCATCACTTACACACTCTCCCAAATCCAACCTCAGCTGACTTTAAAATTACCTCCCACTGAGCACCTTCAGGTTTTTCAAGACCCCAAATTGCTTCATTTCAATTTTTATATGTGAATTCTCCTACCTGAACTCCCTCTTCTCACTCCTACCCCATTACCTGTTTTTCGCTTGCCTTTTATGTTTAAAGGGTAATGTAGCATCATATATAATAGTGTCTACTCAGTTCTAAAATCCTACAGATAGTACCTCAGCCTTCTTTTTCTTTCTTTTGTCTTTTTTTTTTAATAATCTTTAAACATAAGGTGTAGTGTTCCCCCTCCCTCAGTCCCTATTTCCCTGTGAGCCCTCTTCCTTCTCCATTCCTACCACATGATTTTAGAGCAAACATATGTTCGACTGATGTTAGGGGAATTAAAAAAAAAAAACAAAGAAAGATAATAAATAGTTAAAATTTATTATAATTTATTTTTAACATAGTCTTGTTCTTGAGTAAATAAAACCCAACCAGCAATATGTTTTATTGTACAGGACAACAGAAGGAATAAGGAGAGTAAAGAATGTATCAAACTCTACTACTTTTTTCTCTGTTCCTTATTTTTAATTAATGTTCTTTACTTTTTTATTTGCTTATTTCAATGCCATAATCTCTTGTTGCAGATAACTGAATTAGATGCATACTTTCTCAAGTTGTTTTCATAAACATTTAAACGTTTAACTCTTCAGCATTGTATAGAATATTAAGTTTTTAACTGGTATCACACATACACTTAGATTCTGATGTTAATTAAAATTTTGAAGAAAAATTGAAAACTTTCAAGGACAGAAGCTAAATCTAAAGTCACTCATGTAGAACAAGAACACAGATGTGAAATATGTTATTTTCCCTCAAGCCCCTACTACGGGGTTGAATGTTCTCTTCGAACATGAGGGGAGGGAAGCACTTGAGGCTTCAGTAGGGGTGTGAGGGCCTGCTGGAGTGGCCCCTGGACCGTGCACTGCCTATAGCACGAGTAACAAGCAAAGCCACCATTGTGGCCCGGGCTCTCTCCTCTTCATCTCTTAAAGCTTCCTCATACCAAGATGGGAAGGCACTCGGCACAGTGTTGTGGATTTTGGCCAAAAACTCAAGGACCTTCATTTTGCTGGTTTCGATGTGGGCTCGGGGACCCCATAAAAATTGGTAACGTGGAGGATCACTATTAGGCACATGCCGGTATTCCAGGTACCTTTCACGCACCAAATCCTGCGTGATGAGCTTCTTTACATCGCCGTAGATGAAGTGGTTAGTTCCAGCATATATCCCCATCACATTAAGCACTTCCCAGACATTTTCTTCACTAGCACGGTTGCCTCTGATGAATATAACACATAAGATAGTCAGCAGAAGGCCACTCTTGGGCATAATCGCCTCACCATTCAGCATCGTAGCAGAAGAAAGATTCAATTTGCTAACAAGGACGTAGCAATGAGTGCTTGGGTCGACTTGTTTCACATCAATACCAAAGGCCAGCACCATGAGCTCGGAGGCTTTATCAAGAATCTCAGCAAACAGTTCCTTGTTATCTGGAATGACATGCTTCACCATTTCTTTCTTTGTTATAGACTCCCCAGTGGAATACTTTTTAAGCATAAACTGCACCATCAAAATTGCTAGGTCTTCTATCTTCTCTTTTGCTGACTGACCAGGGGTGCTTGATGCCTGGGAAGTGCTTGGTCTTTCCCCATCTCCGCTGTTGGAACCTTCATCAGATTTTGTGCATGGAACACTTGCAGGGGTGGTGATGGTCGATAGGGCTGTTTGAGATTGCTGGCAATTGCCCTGTGACCCAGCATCAGGGGAGTTCTTGGGATTAACACCACAGAGCTGAGAGGAGGAAGAGGGCTCCTCTTCCTCCTCTGCTTCAGTGGCCTGAGCACATTGGTTAGGCCGAGCCTCAATTCGGACCTGGCGACGTTTTTCACGAGCACGGAGCTTACTTTTCAGACCACGAGGCATAATGGCTCTGGTCTTGGGTGGGTAAGAACGGAAGTATCTGGAGGATGGAGAAGTAGATGTGGTGTGAATTTGCAGTAGGGATAGATCAGTTCAGTTTCTAGCCATATCCACATTTCTGTGACAGCAATGTTTTATAAACAAGCAAGTCCCCTGTTCCAGTCAACCTCAGTGAAGGAAATTAGAACGAAAATGAAATTACCTTAAGCTTCTGCTGGGTTGCCTTGCAGAAGGGCATGTTAGAGATAACAGTAGGTACTGACTGGTCTATGCTCTTTGAAATATAAAGGGGTACTATGAATTCGCATTAGCATTATCAGTAACCCCAGCCTCCTCCCCTCTAGTTCGGAATCTCTATCAGTCATTCCTGAGAAGATGAGGAGTGCATCAGCCAGCCAGCCACCCTCCTGGGGCTTCACAAAGCTGCCCACAGAGACAAACTTGATTACCGATGTTAGTCCTTACTCACCACCCATGCCCCTTAGACTAAGAAATGACAACCCCTTTCCCCAACAGTACTGCCCTGGGGCCGGCCTCCCAGGGTAGACTACAGGGGCATTGATCGGTGCCCACCCTCCATCGCAATGCCAATCATGAACCTTAGTTCTCACTCAAAAACTTCTCCTTCATTTTGTATAAAGCTTAAGGTTCTTTCTACTGACCTGAGTTGACCAGCCTTACATCCAAGTCTTCAATCCTTGATAATCAAAGGTCGAGTGGAGGGAAAGTCGGACCTAACCACCATACCTTGAACCTCTCAACGGCCGCGTCGGGTGAGTGAGAGGGTTCTGTTTACATGTATCAAGGGGCACCCGAGTAGAGTTCTAAACAACGTCATCACCTTGTTATCCTCTGAACACGAGGTTGCCCTCCTTGGCTTTGCCTGAGGCCTCCCAGGTGTGAAAGTGAGGGTGGACTTTCAGACAACAAATATCCTCCCATTTCCACTTTTCTCTGCCTGTGGAGTGAAATCTTTAGTGTTCCTGCCTTTCATTAGGTTAGAATTTCTTTTAGATTTAGGATTCCAGTCTTATGGCTTAAACTAATTTTAATGGTCTTATTTTCAAATAAAATCATCATAAAAGGTACACATTTAACTATATGCTTGGGAGGTTAAAATTCAGTCCTCAGCAAAAAATAAATGTACAAATAATGTAATAATTTACATCTTTATAATATTTATCTTATTTCTGAACAAACAATACAGTGATCTCCCTCTGTTTATCTTTATAGTTGTGTCCAGATGTGTTGTGGGCTCTTTTGGGGTAAAGTTTAGATTGCTGTCCTTGTGGGTTATTTCTCTATTACCTGTCCTATTTATTGTTTTTGCATGGTGGAGCTTTTGCATTTAATGAGATGGACAGCAGCTTTCTGAAGTATTTTGTAATTTTTTTTGGATATTCTAGTGGATCATAGCATTTATTATCCCTGTCTTTACAATATCCCAAGCTCTTATATATTTTGCCATTTTATTGCTATGCTTATGTATTCTCATTTATGTTTAAACAGTAGATGTTATCATACATCTATCTTTCACCACTGACATTAATGGGGATGCTTCTAACCTTTCACAGTTATTCCAGTTTGTTGTAGATTTCAGGGTGTGAAAATTCTCTTCTGTTATTTTGCTAAGTTGTTTTTTAAATACTGGATGAGTGTTAAACATTTTCCAAGGTCTTTTTCTGCATGCCTACCAATGATCAAATGAATGCTTTTTCTCCTCTAAATTACCAATATAGGTAAATTCAGCTAGCATCTTTCTAATGCATTTCCACCTATGTAGTTCTTTTTTTTTAATTTAATTTTATTTTATTTTTTATCTTTTCACAATTTTTATTAACATTTTCCATGATTATAAAAAAATCCCATGGTATGCCCTCCGTACCCCCCTGCACATTCCCCTTTGAAATTCCATTCTCCATCATATTACCTCCCCATCTCAATCATTCTACTTACATTTATACAATACCAACTTATTAAGTACCCTCCTCCCTTCCTTTCTCTTCCCTTTATATCTCCTTTTTAACTTACTGGCCTCTGCTACTAAGTATTTTCCTTCTCACGCAGAAGCCCAATTATCTGTAGCTAGGATCCACATATGAGGGAGAACATGTGGCGCTTGGCTTTCTGGGCCTGCGTTACCTCACTTAGTATAATCCTTTCCAGATCCATCCATTTTTCTGCAAATTTCATAACTTCATTTTTCTTTACCACTAAGTAGAACTCCATTGTATAAATGTGCCACATCGTCATTATCCACTCATCAGTTGAAGGACATCTAGGCTGGTTCCATTTCCCAGCTATTATAAACTGAGCAGCAATAAACATGGTTGAGCACGTACTTGTAAGGAAATGAGATGAGTCCTTCGGATATATGCCTAGGAGTGCTATAGCTGGGTCATATGGTAGATCAATCTTTGGCTGTTTTAGGAACCTCCACACTGATTTCCACAATGGCTGGACCAGATTGCATTCCCACCAGCAGTGTAGAAGGGTTCCTCTTTTTCCACATCCCTGCCAACATTTATGATCATTTGTTTTCATGATGGTGGCCAATCTGACAGGAGTCCTATGTAGTTCTTTAACACAGTCTACTTACTCTCTTACACTAAATATGATATGAATTTATGATGCCTGCCTCTACATAAAGTAGCTTGGCTCAACTCATCTTTTATTAAGAAACATTTGGTCTTTGTGTCAAGATTAGTATAGCTACTAAAATGAGTTCAGTAACCTCCTATTTTTCCATATAACTGAGAGAAGTTTGCATAAGGAGGTGACTAGCTGTTTCCCTTGACCAGTTGGTAACAGTGGCCAATGAACCTGGAACCTGGATGGTTCTGAAATGCGTTTGTGTGTGTGCATGTGTTGGGAGAGGGAGGGTAAGACTCTTAGATTTGACAGTGAAATACAAGTGCTAATAGAAAAACGTTCATCAAGAAGACTTTATAAAAATTTGAAAATAAGTACTTCAGTGCATCAAGTGACATCATCAAGAATATGAAAAGGCAATTTGTAGAATAGATAATAAAATGCAATAAGAATTTAACACCCAGATTATATATTTCTAAAAACCTCTCTCAACTCTATAACAAATACAACAATGTAATTTAAATAAACAACAGGGCTGAGAGATAGTTCAGTGAGTAAGAATATTTGCAGTACAAACAAGAGGGCCCTTCTGGGCCTGACTGCCTGAATTTAATCCTTAGTACCCAAGTAAGAGACTGAACATAGCTATGCATACCTGTGACATCAGTTCTGTAGGGAGTGAAGACTGGAGAATTGCAATATCATGATGCTCAGCCAGTCTGACTGATAAAAGGTAGCATCTCCAGGTTGACTAAGAGATTCTGGACAAAGAAAATAAGAGGAAGATCAGTGGAGAAAGATATTTGACATTTTACTCTGGCTTCTGAAGGCCACATAATTCAGCAATAAAATAAAATGAATACATGTATGAGCAACAGATGACTACATAATTCTTCAAGGAATACACAAATCCTTAACACATGAAGAGATGTTAAATATTGCTGGTCATAAAGGAAATGTAAATCAAAACCAAGATGAGTAACACATCAATAATTTTGAATTCTAAAGGTAAATCACAGGTGTTGAAGAAGATTTGGAAAAATAAGAACCATTGTACATTGATGGTGGGGTTTAAAAATGTATGGCCATCATGGAAAACATCTTCATGGTAACTTAAAACATTAAACATAGTCACTTATGCCCATATGTATGCCAACATTATTCATAATAGGCAAAAGGGAAAAATAACCACAATATCTACTGACAGATCAATATATAAATAAAATTTATTCTACATAAGGGGACAATATTCAGCGATAAAAGTGAAGAGCTTTGGTACATGTTATATTATGGATGAAATTTGCAAAGAGTATATTAAGAAAAAGCATCATACATTCTATACAATTTTATATGGCATTTCTAGAACAGGCAAACCCATGAAGAGAAAAAGCCACTAGTAGTTGCCCAGGAGACATGGAGAGAAAATCAGGGAATGATTGCTTAAATACAAAGTGTTTTTCTGGTATAAGATTTTTTTTTTGAAAAAGAAGTAGTTAAATAGCATTGTGAATACACTAAATTCAACAAACTTACATTTGAAAATTGTCACTTGTGTATTATGATGTGGATTTAATCTCAGTTAAACAGAATGATTGATGGTACTAAATTATACAACTGTCTTATGTGGCTCTCAGTGTATAGTGGTTATGGTTAAGATGACCATCTTATAAAATAGACCACAAAGGCTTAATTAAATACATATCTATGTTCAAAATGAAGTAATCAAAGACTTACAGAAATTGAATGAAATAAATTATATACAAATACTACAATTCCTCACATACCCATTAGAATCACATAAGAAATAAACTCAAGCTTCTGTTCTTTTTAATTTAATTAATTCTAATATCTATATTAGAGGTATTTTAACAACAAAGGTCAAATAACGTGCATAAAGGCAAGAAGAAGCAGAAGAGGAACAGCAATAACAAAAAAAACAATAAAACCACATATATATCTATAATTACATTAAGCATAAACAATAAGCCACTCAAAAGAACTTTGTAGAATGAATGAAAATACAAATCACAAAATATGTTGTCTATAAAATTTCTTGACAAATTTTATGATATATAGGTAAAAGTAGAAAGATGTTTTCAAAAATTAAATATCATTCAAACCATAATCAAACAAAACTTGATTCAGGAGCCCTTATGTTTGATCCTCAGTACAACAACAAAACAAAAAAGATAAAATGAACAATAAAGAATGAACAACACTGGGCTGGAGAGATGGCTTAGCGGTTAAACGCTTGCCTGTGAAGGCTAAGGACCCCGGTTTGAAGCTCGGTTCCCCAAGTCCCACGTTATCCAGATGCACAAGGGGACGCACACGTCTGGAGTTCGTTTGCAGTGGCTGGAAGCCCTGGCGCGCCCATTCTCTCTCTCTCCCCCATCTGTCTTTCTCTCTATGTCTGTTGCTCTCAAATAAATAAATAAAAAATGAACAATTTTTTTTTTTAAAAAAGAATGAACAACAACAAAACAAACCTGGATTGAATTGGCTCTCTTAGTATCACAAAGTAAATTTCAGAACAAAGAACTTATCATGGCGAAAGAACATTTAATAATGATAAGAGTGAATTTAACATAGACAAAATAAACTCATGTAAATACATGTATAAACATGATTTCAAAATATCTAAAATATGGCTGAAGAGATTGCTTAGTGGTTAAGGCACTTGTCCGTGAAGCCTAAGGACCTATGTTCGATCTTTCTCCAGATCCCAAGTAAGTCAGACACACAAAGGTGATGAAAGCACAAGGTTGCACATAGATTGTACAAGTGTCTGGAGTTTGATTACAGTGGCTGAGGCCCTGGCATGTAATTTCTCTCTCTCTTAAAAAAATCTAAAATAAAAATAACAGTGGAATGGAGAAATAGACAAATTTTCATTTGTACTTTAATAGCTCTATCACAGGAAACAAAAGCATTAGTAGAAAGAAATCGTCAAAGATATAGGAAAATATTATCAGGCCTACTTGAGATATCAATGCTTGGCGCCAATGTTATGAGTGTACACATAAATTTGAGAATTCAAAAATAATTCCAGTTCTTTAGAAACCACAAACTACAGAAAGTCACACTAGTTATAACAGCCTGCAGAATGATTTGACTCTTTAGAAATGAATTTATAGCTAAAAATCAAAGAACAAATTCCTCTGACTCACATCATTGCTCTGACAAATTCTATTGAGCACTGCAAGAAGAAATGACGGAATACAGTAAAACACTTCCAAAAATAGAAGAGGCATGTACATTTCTGAACTCAGTAATGAGGCCAATATACTTAAAAAGGTAAATATACAATAAATGGAAATGATGAAATAATAGTCTTCTTCAACAAAATATTAGCAAACCAAATCCAGGAATATGTGAAAAGGTGAAAAGCCATGAAAAGGTGATTATTCTAGGAAATATCAGGCTGGTTAAAATTTTAAAATAAAGCAATATATAAAAAATCATAACATATGTTATGATAGGAAAGGCATGTGATTACATTGAATGATACTGAAAAAATACATTGACAAATTTGGAAATTTATTCATTTTAAATTTTAGAGTATATTAGTAATTGAGAGAACCACTATCAAGTTGATAAAAAGCATATACAGAAAAAATGTTTTACCTAATAGTTCATACTGTGAAAAGAGGATGAATGCTTTTCCATTAAGATTAGGAAGAATAGTAAGGCATCTCTCACCACTCTATATTGACATAGTAAGTGGATGCACTAGCTAGCCCAATATTACAGGTACAAGAAAGAGATGTATTAGCAATAAAAAATTTTCCTATTCACAAGTAATATGATTATTTAAAGGAAATCCCAAAATTTGAGGCAAGAGTTTCCTCTGAGTTAGAGGCTTGAGATAGCTAACTTAGCGAGGGCTGTCTTAAAAAAGAAAAGAAAAATAAATCTGTTTCAGGGAAGGATGAAAACAGCCCCTCCAAATTTTCCTACTCAAAAGTTATTTGACAACTTTAATGGAAAATAAAAATTAAAAATTACCACATACAGAGCTGGAGAGATGGCTTAGTAGTTAAGCGCTGGCCTGTGAAGCCTAAGGACCCTGGTTCGAGGTTCGACCCCCCAGGACCCACGTTAGCCAGATGCACAAGGGGGTGCATGCATCTGGAGTTCGTTTGCAGTGGCTGGAAGCCCTGGCACGCCCATTCTCTCTCTCTCTTTCTCTCTCTCTCTCCCCCCGTCTTTCTCTCTGTGTCTGTCACTCTCAAATAAATAAACAAAAAAAAATTTTTTTAAATTACCACATACAGCATCTAAAAATTAAATTCTTATATCAAAGCTGCAAAAGTATGTACTGAAACTGTAAGCTAGAAATGATATAATGCTAATGGAAGAAATCCAAAATTTAAATAGAGGAAAACACCAATGCAATGAACCAAAAGTACCTACAAGTAATGATGTCAGTTTTGTTCAAATTCATCTGTCCATTTATTTAACATCTTTGCTATGAACATATCAGATGAGATATACACAAATTAGATTCACTAATTACACAGAAAAATAAATGTACGAAAATAGATAAAACAAGTTTAGAAAAATATATTAGAATTGTATTATCCAATTGTCCACTTACATTAATCAACTCAATATGTTATTCACAGAGGAACAAACAATTGCACAAAATGATGTAGAAATAGATTCATACTAACATGCTACACTAATTTTTGACAAGATAGTTAAATTAAAAACAATTCAAAAGAACAAAGATAATATATCCAACAAATGAGTTTAACTTTGACTTCCAAAGGAAAGAAATTCAACTTTTCCCTAGCCAACATATATTATAAAGTTATTTTAAATGATTTCATAGGTCAAAATATATAAAAGTATACTTATAGGAAAAAAAAATAAAGCAGAAAAACCTAGACAGATACTCAGTGGTACAGCACTTACATAGCATGTGAGATGCCCTAGGTTCAATCCCTAGTAACAAAAGGAAAAAAAGAGGGCTGGGGAAATGGCTTAGCAGTTGAAAACACTTGCTTACAAAGCCCAGTATCCAGTAAAGCCAGATGCACAGGGTGGCACATGTGCCTGGAGTTTGTTTGCAGTCATGAGAGTCCCTGGAGCACTCATGCTCATTCTGGATCTCTCCCGTTCTGTGTGCAAATGAATAAATTTTTAAAAATCAATTAAAAAATGGGAGATCTTGGGAATAACCTGGAGTTCAGTGAACAATTTTTAGACCTTCTATTCTATAAATTAAATTATGGATAAATTTGACTTTGTTAAAACATCTGACTGTGAAATGCACTGATGGGAAATCAAGAGTTGGCATATATTTTCTCTCAGAATCACATGTGCAAATCACATATCTAGCAAAAGACTTGAAGCTTCTGATTCCCTAAGCTCAGTACCAAGCAAAAAAAACATCCACTTTTAAAACACAACTGTATCTAATTTGAACACATATACTTCACCAAAGGGGATCTATACGTATAAAATTTAAAAAAAAAAAACTGTTCAATATCTTCCTTTAGGGAAATATGCGTTAGTTTAAATATAAAATGATCCATGATCTTTCCAAAACAAACTAGAATTTACTTATCAAATCAACTGTAATAGGAACCTTCTGAGAATTTAACCTGGAAAAATTAAAACTGCTCTTAGTAGTTCTATTTGTAATGAGCACACACTTGAAACAACTCAAACATCATTTGATAAGTGACTAGAAAAAAAAATACAGTAAATCCATAAAACTATATACTACTGACAAAAAAGGATCAATAGACACAAACAATACCTTGGATCAAAGCACATTTTGCTGAGTGAAAAATACTCATCTGTAATTACTTTGTAATTTCATTTAAATACAGTTTTAAATAATACTATAATAATTGAAGAAGGATCAGTGGCTTCCAGGGTTATGTGAAGTGTTAGAACAATCTGTGTTTTGATTTTAATGCTGGTTATAAAAATCTATACATTGTTTTCCCAAGCTGTGTGTGTGTTGATGCCCCGACCCATGCACATGTGTGCAGAAACCAGAAGAAAACATTGAGTGCCCTCCTCTATCTTCCATTATTTCCTTGGGAAGAGTCTCTCTCTGATCCCCAAGCTTCTATCCTAAAGATTACCCAGTATCTGTCCCCCCACAGGACTGGAGTGACAGGCACATATGACCATGACTGCTATTTATGTCAGCTGGAACTCAGAGCAAGTAAGGCCCTTTCATGTCCCATGCTTACAAGTGCTCTTACATGCTGGGCCACCTCTCCAGCCCCTAAAGGTGTACATTTTGCAAAATTGAATAAAGCTTCATGCCAAAAGTAATCAGACAAAACAATAACAATAAGAGGGATGATTACAGGAGAGAAGGTTTACTGGTTAGAGTGCTTGCTTGAAACTCCTAGGAACACTTGTTTGAATCTCCAGGTCCCATATAAGCCTGATGCACAGTGATGCAAGCATGCAATGTTTCATATGTGCACAAGAGGGTGCAAGAATCTGGCATTGGATTTCAATGGCTGGAGGCCCTGGTGTGCCAATTCTCTCTTTCTCTGCCCCTCTATCTCAAAATAAATATAAAAATTTGTTTAAAAATGATTGCATATTAAAACTTATTAAATACAAATTAGACTGTAGTCTACAGTCAGTTTACTTAAGTAGTAAGTACTTAAGTACTTAGTAGGCAGTGTTATATTCTGAGTTCTAATCATACTGTTAATATTTAAACTTTAGAGGAAATGGAACCAAACATGCTAAGGAAGTTTGTGTGATGTTTCCAATTTCTATGAGCCTAAAATAATTTCAAAATAAAAAAAAAATTCGAGACTTCTGATTTAGCTCCAACATATCAAGACCATAGAACTCATCATTTTCTTCTTAAGAAATAGCTAGAAAATTGAAAATCAATTATTTTTCTAAGACCTAAGAGGCATCAAGTTACCAAAGTCACAGGGCAAACTGCCACTTGACATCAGGATGTATAGTCACATTCACAAAGATACAATGATTTGCTTCCTTGGAGCAGAAACTACTGGAAGGCATAGAGGCAGAGCCAATTACTTCACTAGTAATACTGATAAATTACTGTAGGCTGAATGCAGACTAGTCTGAAATTGCAAAACCCCTGGGCATAGCAATCAGCAGAGACCTCAGACTTTCATAGCCTTTCCATCTAGGAAGGCCATCACATTCTGAAAATGAGGATCTGAGAAAAATATCCTAGTGGCTCTGCAAAGGGGAGAAGAAAGAATAAGCATGATGTGATCTTTCCAGATTCTTTTCTGTAACAGAAACAGACAAAGGTAACAGAAAAACCTTTTCAGTCTAGGGAAATTATATCCCACTGGATTCTAGGCCTTTTCTGCCTTCTTGTCTCACCTAAGGAAAAATAAATTATATAGTGATTGTGATAGTTAAGGTGTCAACTTGATCTGTTTAGTAATCCACAGGTTGCTTCTAGGAAGGCTCAACTAAAGGAAGAAGTCTTTCCCCCAGGGTGAGCTCTTCCCCAGAGTGGGTGGCCCCAATCAAAGGGGGACTTGATACAAGGAAGCTTTGGGTAAAAAGAGTTCCTTCCTTCCTTCCTCCCTTCCACTTGGCTGCCGGAGCTGCTCGCTACCTTCCAGCGTGGATTGAAGACCAGTGCGGACTGAAGGCCAGCATCAACTGAAGACCCGCATGGATCGCAACCCAGCAGCTCTTCAGGAAGCCTCCAGGCTTCCCCGCACCATCTGGAGTGCCGGGTCGGGACTGCTGAGGCTTCTGGACACGAGGACTGAGCAGCTACCAGGTTCGGTGATTCTCAGGCCTGTAACTGCTATTAGACTACTATAAGCTTATCCAATAAATCCCCTTTTTAAATAATTCATTCTACCAGTTCTGTTCCTCTAGAGAACCCTGACCAATACAGTGATCATAGGGCTCCAAAGCGATTGATTGTAAATGATATAGCCAGGTAAAGGCAAAGGGCCCAAAAGAGCTGTGATGGGTAGAAAAGTGATAATGCTGGTGATAGTTATAGTCTTTAGACTCAAAACCACAAAAGTACTGAGACTTAGTGTCAAAATAAATAAATAAAACATTTTCCTTTTATTCACATCCTGCTACCATTGCCATAAGCCATCAATATAATAGTGGATTTATAATGAAAAGATCTGCAGAGCACAGATGCTCTCAAAACAAATATATGGAGATCCTAAAACAACAAGGAGAGAGAAAATCAAAGACACCAGAAGAATTTAAAGCTTTTTGTACTCATAGCTACCACAAACATTAAACACAGGTTGATTCCTAGCCGCATCAATGTCAATCCTTATGCTAAAAGCATATTTTCCCTGGTACCCAACACATTTTGACTTCAACAAATAAATACAAATAGGTCCAGTAACTACAATGTAAAGACATAACAGAAGCTTTGGTAGCAGTTTCTGACTCACATGATACCGGTATTTTTATCACTAAGGAAATTAAAATACATGTGTGTAGTATTTTATTTTTCTTTTTGACAGGATCTAACTATGGAGATTAGTGTTGGTCTTAGATTTGCAACTTCCTGCTTCAGCCTCTGTAGTGCTGGCATGTACCACCTTGCTTAGCTATATGAATATTATAATGGCTCTACTTGGAAAAAAATACTTGAGAACATACAAGACTAAATGGGTGGCATTGATGGCTTGAAATTATAAAAATCAAAATTAAATACAAGAAAAAAACAGTAAGAAATGAACAAATACTTTTGGAATGTTCACTAGTAGGTATGGCTTGGTGCTGGAGTCCAGCCCTGGCTTGAAGGAGGGTCTCCAAAGAGAGGTGTGAAAGGGAGCAGTGCAATAGTGACTCGAAGTCAAGTTCTGCTGCAAGCTGACAGGCTAATGCTGAAGGCAGCTGAGTTTCTCCATCTCTTTCTATCTGCTTCTCTGTTTCTATTTTTTTTTCTTTTTCTCTTTTTTCTTTTTCTCTTTTTTTTTTGTCTTTTTCTCTGTTCTCTGTTTTTGCCTGCTTCTATGCTTCTTTGCTTCTCTACTTCTCTGCTGCCACAGCTCTTAGCCTAAGTCTCCTAAGTCTTTATTTTCTAATCATGTTATGCAAGAGCAAACTTCAAGAAAGGTACAGGTTCACAGAATTCATAGAAACTTTTTGTTATTCCTTATCATCAAACAATCCCATAATTATTCACCTCAAGTAAAGTTGTCAGGCCCCTATAGTGATTAACTGTTTTCACACTTTTCCCCATGTATGTGTGGTCAAGCACTTGTGATTTCCCGAACTTCTACTTTCAATTACTATATTAAAGATGAGAGACAAAACAACCACAAATGGGGCTTCCCATCATTAATCATTGATCCAATAGATCCATTTGTCCTTTAATCATTTATTTTGAATTTTCCTTTTCACGTCCCTCCAATACTTAGACTTTGGTCCCCCCAATTGAACTCTTTCTGACTTCAGTTGTTTTCCTGAAAAGATTCTAGGTAAAGAGTCACAGTTTGCTGCAATTGCCAACATTCAGAAAAATTAGTCATAGAACAATTTTTACATTGTTCCAGGAGGTTCATTGTTTCCTTCTAAGTGTACTGTACTCCATGCCTGACTTTCTTTAGTGCCTTTAAGGAAAACAATTATCTCTGGCCATTTTCTTGTTTTTCAAATTCTATGCCAGAGTCTCTTTCAGATACATTGACCAACACTTTACTAACATCAAGTTTTGCTAGAAAAGTAAACTTAGAGATTGGTGCACCAAGTGAAAGACAGAGAAAGACAAACATTATGCAGAAAACCGCAGATCTCTGTGGCATAGAGAGCCAAATATTTTTCTGTAGAGGGGCCACATTGGACTTAAAGGAAGAGACAGCTGGGCTGGAACTGTGCCATGCAGCTCTTCAGTGCTAGATTCCTCGTGATCCTGAAATGGCATGCTTGCCATCTCTGGCAGCTTGGTTGAAGAAATTATCAATAAATTTGAAATTGGAGCTTTAGAGATGGCTTAGTGGTTAAGGTGCTTGCCTGCAAAGCCTAAGGACCCAGGTTTGATTCCCCAGGTCCCATGTTAGCCAGATTTGGAGTTCATTTGCAGTGGCTGGAGGCCTTGATGTGCCCATTCTCCCTCTCTCTCTCTCTCTCTTTCTCTCTCCCCCCTCTTTCTCTGTCAAATACATAAATATTAAAAAAAAAACTTGGAACTGGGTTAACAAAATCATCTCCAGAAATAGAAAGAAATCACTTTGTATATGAAGAATCAGACTGGGTAAAAGCAAAGGCACAGGGCATTTTTAGACCAGTGAATCTATTCTTCACGGTATTGTAATTGTGGATAGTGGATGCCATGTATGCTTCAAAACCCACAAAACACAGAACATGAGGAATGAGCCATCCCCAGTTAAAGTAGCTATAGCAAAATTCACTAAATTTTGGAGAGGATGCAAAGAAAGTGGAATGTATATACAGTTGACAGGAATGTGAATTATTACTGCTATTATACAAAATAGTATAGAAGTTCTTCAAAATAGAAGTATGAATATATATATACATAAATATACATATATATGTATGTATATATGTATATTATATATACATATATATGTGTGTGTGAGTATATATATATGAAGCCTTAGATCCCTCAAAGTAAGATGAACTGTTTAGACTGGACATAATAGCTAGTAATATGTATTTAACATCCCATAAAGCTGTCTCCTTTAAGAAAGTGTCTAAAGACCTCCACGCCTTCACACTTCAAGCTAGGATAAGGTACACACAACAAAAGAATATTGATATATGATTAATTATCCTAACAACACACTCCTCCAGTAGCAGGTGAATTTCCTTTCTTTTCAACTGACAGTTTCAAAATATTGAGGATCAATGAGCAGGAAAGGGGGGGTAGATAAATTAGAAAGGTACACAATCAGAACAAAACACATTAAGCTTACCTTCTTATGAATACCTGGTATAGCTATATAGATACTTTATTTTATGCTAAAATTCACTTTCTAGTTAAATATGTTAGGTAGCTAGAAATAAGTCTTCAACTTTAATTATTTCTAGTTGGATAAATAGTAATGTTTTTGCAAAGCAGATATTTGTCAACTTAAATGTCAAAAAACAAAAAAAATTACAATGACAAGTGATGGAGGGTGTGCTTAATAGGATTTTATTGTATATATGTAAGTAGAAGAACAGACAAATGGGGGGGGTGCAAAGGCCTAAGTGAGGTCAGGGGAAGAGGTGGAGTAAAGAAAAGGTGGAGGGAGGCTAATCAAAATCTAAGAGGATATGGAAACCTACTATTCTGGACAATGGAACACTCAGAAGCCGTAGATTGTTACTAGAAAAGTTTCAGGGCCAGGGATGTGATACCATCCAGTGAGTTGGTGGCCAGGGAGGCCCCCAATACCCCTAAAACATTACAGGCCATTGCCAAGGCCCTTGGTTTCCCACCAGGAATAGATGGTAAGACCCTATTCCTAGAGACGCCACATACTGCTGGAAACCAACCACTATCTAATTAGACTGGAGGCCCACTCCATGGGAGGGAATACATCCCTGATAATGAAAACCTACAACAGGAGTAATCATGAGCTCTAGGGGTGTAACGTCTGCTGGTGTCTGGCTAAATGCATATACTATGCTCACCAAACTGCCCAGTAAGCACTTTTCTTTTTTTCTTTCTTTCTTTCTTCTTTTTTTTTTTTTTTTTTTTTGGTTTTTCGAGGTAAGGTCTCACTCTGACCCAAGCTGGCCTGGAATTAACTATGTAGCCTCAGAGTGGCCTCAAACTCACGGCAATCCTCCTACCTCTGCCTCCCGAATGCTGGGATTAAAGGTGTGTGCCACCACACCTGGCTAGCATTTCTCTTAATGTTCATGCCCATATATTATTGATGCTCTCACTTTTGGTTAGAGAGCTTCTCTTTCCAGATGTCAGTGACCTTGGTGACTCAGAAGGCACCATGATACTGAGAAAAATGACAGAGGCGTTTTCAGCACTGCAATATCTCTATCACACCTTCCAAGGCTCAAGGTCCATTGTTGAAGAGGTGGCAGAAAGAATGTAAAAGCCAAAGGAAGGGTAGAACTCCTTGTAACGTGCTCCTCTAGATACAGAATGGCCTGGATATCCATGTCCTCACAGTGTCTGATGCTATTATACAAGAATATCATAATGAGGAAAAGATCACGACATCAAAATAAAAGAGAGACTGATTGGGGGGGATATGATGGAGAGTGGAGTTTCCACGGGGAAAGTGGGGGGAGGAAGGAAATTGCCATGGGATATTGCAAACAATTATGGAAGTTGTCAATAAATAAAATTTAAAAAATGGAAAAAATAAGTAACAATGAAAAGTCAAGGGTAGTGATTCAAGCTTCTAATCCTAACACTTCTAAGGATCTCTAGATGTTCAAGACCAGCCTGGGTTGAGACTGGGACCCTATTTTGAAAAAAAATTAAAAATAAATAAATATTAATAATCATTAACTTGTTTGAGCTTCACCAGACCTCACTTCTGGTCTCATTGTGAGATAATTGTGCAGTTGCCCTTATTGTGTGGCAATATGTGAATACCAACTGTATGGTAATTACTATGTCAAAAAAACCTTCCTGTGTGCTGTTGCATGCCATTTTTGTCTCTGCTGGCCTCTGCACTGGTTTGTTTCATACTGCATACTGTTTGTATGACTTTCAGTTTCTTTCTTTCTTTCTTTCTTTCTTTTTTTTTTTTTTTTTTTCGAGGTAGAGTCTCACTCTAGCTCAGACTGGCCTGGAATTCACTATGTAGTCTCAGGGTAGCCATGAACTCACAGTGATCCTCCAACATCTGCTTCCCGAGTGCTGGGATTAAAGGTGTGTGCCACCATGCCCGGCTTGACTTTTGGTTTCTTATTTGTGATATAAGAATGTGACTTTGAGCCAGGTTTTATTGCTTATATCTGTAATACCAGCACTCAGGAGGCTGAGGTGGAAGGATCTCTATGCATGGGAGGTCAAACTAGTATACGTACTATAACCTACTGAAATAGAAAGTAAAGTAGCTTCAAAAATGTTATACAAAGTCAAATGAAGAATGAAAAAATCATCAGTAACAAAATGGAAAATCATGGAACAGTAAATGAGTCAGTTATTGAAGAGTACATATCAAGTCTAAGTGTGCATGCACATAAATGAAAGAAAGAATACAGTTTTATATAACATTTTTATTATACTGCCTGCAATTTATAGACATGGCAGGCAGAAAATTAGTAAGTATATTGATGGCAAGAACAAAACTAGTAGTCAACTAGATTCATCTGCATGATAAAGAACTCCATCCAAAATAGCAGAATGCATGTCATTCTCAAGTGTACATGTATCACTCACCAAAAAAAAAAAAAAAAAAAAAAAAAAAAAAAAAAACATTTTGGTCTATAAATCAAGCCTAGGCAAATTTGAAAATAAAATGTTGTCATACAAAGTAAAGTTACTGATCTTAATGGAATCAGATCAGAAATTGATAAAAGAAAAGTAGCTGGAAATTTTTTAAAAGTGTAAATCAAATGACAATTTTTTAAAAAATCTTTTAGGTGAAAGAAGTGTGTTCAACTAAGTAAAAATAAAAGCAAAAATAATAAAAATTTGGAAATTTAGGTCAATTGTATACATTAAAAGAAGTAAGGCCAGGTGTGGTGGCACACGTCTTTAATCCCAGCACTTGGGAGGCAAATGTAGGAGGATCGCTGTGAGTTCAAGGCCACCCTGAGAATACAGAGTGAATTCCAGGTCAGCCTGGGCTAGAGTGAAACCCTACCTCAAGAAAACCAAATAAGAGATGGAGAGAGAGAAAGAGAGCTAAGATTTGAAGTAAATATCCTACCTTCCACCATAGGAAACTGAGGAAAGAACAAATAAAACCTAAAATGAGAGAAGAAAGGAAATAGAAAAGATCAGATAAGTGATTAAGAAGTGGAGCAGCTTTGCTGGGGAAATGACGCCATGGATAAAGCACTTGCACCACAACTTTGGGTACCTGAAACTCTGAGTACTTAAGTTTTCCACATAAAAGGTGGAAGCTGAACTTTGTTTTCTGATACAGAGTGTCACTTTAACACAGGTTAACCAAGAGCACACTGTGTAGTTCCAGGCTGGCCATGAACTCTCAGTACTGCCCCCAACACTAGCCCAACAACTGCCTCCAGGGAAATAGCAACAAATAAGTAGGTGAACTGAAACACATCATAATTGAAAGGAGACTACAGGGAACTCAACACTACAAAAAAATGTAACACCTGCCATGTCGCAAGGACTGTTGTAGAAGAGGGAGCACCAAGATTGTAAAAGCCACAAGGTGGGTAGAAATATCCTGAGGCAGAGCCTCCCCACACACACACACACTGCCTCCAGAGACTGTCAGAGGTCCTA
This sequence comes from Jaculus jaculus, assembly GCF_020740685.1. NCBI lineage: Eukaryota > Metazoa > Chordata > Mammalia > Rodentia > Dipodidae > Jaculus > Jaculus jaculus. Next base: position 23,555,281 of record NC_059125.1, read on the forward strand.
ATTTCCCCACAGTGAACACCAAGGGCCCTACTAAGTAGGGCCCTCAGGGAAATGGGGACTGGGTATAAAGGGATTCAAGATTAGAACCTATGTAATCTATATACATATATATTTTTTTTAAATAAATAGATGGAAGCTGTGGCTGGCTTCTATAATCCCAGTGTGGCACTTATGGTGAGAGTGAAGGCAGAGACAAGAGAATTTCCTGGAAGCTGCCTTAAAGCAAGATCTGAATATTGTCCTCTAAAATTCATCACATGTAGTTGTACATGAGTACCCATACATACTCTAAATACATCAATAAGTGAGTAAGTTAAATGTGGAGCTGATATAAAACAGCAAAATAATGCAAGTATTTATAATATCAAAAATATTAATAAAATTGATAATCCTCTACTCAAGATCACCAAGAAAAAGGGAAGTACATAAACTACCAATATGAAAAATACTATAAAATTGAGACATCTACTGATTTCATACACATTGAAAAGATTGCAAACTCTATACTCCCAAATTTGATGCAGTAGATCAATTTTTTGAAAGACAAAGCTGAAATTGACTCAAGTTGAAACTGCTAACATAACTGGTACATTCCTCTAATTCTAGCATTGGGATACTGAGGCAAGAGAATTCTTGTGAATTTAAGACCAGCCTGAGCTGCACAGTAATACCCTGACACAAAGAAAGAAAGATCAATAAAATTAGCTAAATTTCTTGGTAAGTTTTACCAAATATATATGGAAGAAAAAATACCAATATTCAAAAATATCTTTGAGGAAAGAGATGAGGGAACAGTTATATATTGTGTTTATTATTATTCTTTTATTTATTCATTTGCAAGGAGAGAGAGAGAGAGAATGGGCATGTCAGGGCCTCTAGCTACTGTAAATCTGACTTTATGTGGATACTGGGGAATAGAACTCCAATTGTTAGACTTTGTGGGCAAGTGCCTTAACCTCTGAGCCATCTCTCCACCCTGTTTATTCTTATTTTGAGAGAGAGAGAGAGAGCAAAAGAGACAAAATCTCATGCAGCCTAGGTTAGTCTTTAACTCAGTATATAGCTGAAGCTGGCCCTGAACTCCTGATCCACCTGTTTCTAATTCCTAAGCACTAATATTATGGGCCCATAAAACCATATCCATTATTTTATATGAGAATGCCATCACACTTAAAATGTCTTATGTAATAGCTACTTTCTCAATATTTCAACAATATACCTAACCACAACATCTTATGGAAGGAAAGGGTTTATTTCCAGTTTTGTTTTGAGGGGAAGTTTCATCATGGTGGGGAAAGTTGGGTATCATATCTCCACAATAGCAGAGAAGAAGTAGAGAGTGAGGTTTCTAGCACTGGCAATCATGGCTGGACTATAAAATTCCAAGGCCTGCCCCCAGTGATACAGCTCCTACAATAAGGGTCTACCTCTCAAAGTCTCCACCAGCTGTGGATCAAGTATGAGGTTTAATCAAAAACACACAAGGAGGCTGGAGAGAGGGCTTAGCGGTTAAGTGCTTGCCTATGAAGGCTAAGGACTCTGGTTCCAGGCTTGATTCCCCAGGACCCACGTTAGCCAGATGCACAAGGGGGTGCATGCATCTGGAGTTCGTTTGCAGTGGCTGGAAGCCCTGGCACTCCCATTCTCTCTTTATCTATCTGCCTCTTTCTCTCTCTGTCACTCTCAAATAAATAAATAAAAATGAACCAAAAAATATATTTAAAAAAACCATGAGGCCACAGAGCACATTTTACATTCAAACCGCCACACCTTACTAGACAAAATAACTGCATATCACCATCTCTCATGAATATAGGCAAAAATTTCCTTGTCAAAATACTGCTAAGTAGGGGCTGGAGAGATGGCTTAGTGGTTGAGCGCTTGCCTGTGAAGCCTAAGGACCCCGGTTCGAGGCTCGGTTCCCCAGGTCCCACGTTAGCCAGATGCACAAGGGGGCGCACGCATCTGGAGTTCGTTTGCAGAGGCTGGAAGCCCTGGCCTGCCCATTCTCTCTCTCTCCCTCTCTCTGTCCTTCTCTCTGTGTCTGTCGCTCTCAAATAAATAAATAAAAATTTAAAAAAAAATACTGCTAAGTAGAATTGAATATAAAAAGAAAAAAGTACATCCTTACTAAGACTGCCTTATTTTCAGAATGTAAAATTGATCCAATATTTGTAAATCAATGCAATTAATCATATTAACAGACTGAGTCCAAAATAAATGACATTATATCAATAGATGCAAAAATTTGAATGCTTTAATAGAAATTTAATGATAAAATCATTTTTAAATTTAGGAATAGAAAGTGTTATCATAACAAATACCTGAGATAATTAACTTATAAATAGGAAAATATTTACCTTGGCTGAGTTTCAGAGGTTTTGGTCCATAATCATTTGGCCCTGAGATAACTCATCATGGTAGAAATAAGCAACAATACCCGAACTACCAAAAGACTGCCTGCTAGACTTCAGTTCTTCAATGTTCTACCTCCTCCCAATAGTGCCACCATGGGGAAAAAGGCCTTTAACTCATGGGCCATTTGGACATATTTAATAGCCAAACTATAGCAAAAGGGAAATTCCTTAGTCTGTTAAAGAGTATATAAGGAAACCTATAGCTAAAATCATACCTAATGATAAAAATAAATAAATTTTTTTTCCCAAAGATTTGGTTGTCCTCTCATCATTCCTAATCAACATAATAACAGAAGTCCTACCTAATGCCAACAAACAAAAATTATACATGTATAGTAAGCAATGGAAATAATTGTAAAATTGTGTATGTAGAATTCCCCAAAGAAAAACACCTGAAACTACTATGTAATTATGATTAGTTTACCATGTTCTTACAATAAACAACTGGAATTAGAAATAAAAAAAATCTAGCCAGGCGTGGTGGCGCACGCCTTTAATCCCAGCACTCGGGAGGCAGAGGTAGGAGGATCGCCATGAGTTCGAGGCCACCCTTAGACTCCATAGTGAATTCCAGGTTAGCCTGGGCTAGAGTGAGACCTTACCTCGAAAAACCAAAAAAAAAATATATAAATAAACAAATAAATAAATAAATAAAAAAATCTACAATAGAACAGGAAATGAAGAACATATAACTCTAACAAAACATTTGCAGGCTCCATATGCAGAAACTGACTTGCTAATAAAGGGAAATAAAATTGGAAAACATTTCTTGTTTATAGATTAGAATATTTATTGTTGTTAAGATGCCAATTCTTTATAATTTGGTTTATAGATTCAATACAATTTCAATTAAAATATTGACATAGTTTTTTGAGGGTATATGTTAATAAGCTAACTTTGCTGTAGGGTAGCCAAAAGAATTCTGAAAGAGAACACAGTATAAGGCATCATACATCCAATTTAAAGGACTAATATAAAGTTATATTACTGAAGACACTGCATTGGTGAAAGAATAAACAAACAGAATTGAGACTAAAGTCATCAAATTAGGCCCATGCAAATTAAGTTGACTATTTGCTTTTAATATTTTTTTATTTGCAAACAGAAAAAGATAGTGACAGATAGAGAGAATGGAAGCCAGGACCTTCAGACACTGCAAATGAAATTTAGAGGCACGAGCCTCTCTGTGCATCTGGCTTTACATGGGTAATGAGAGGTAACAACCCAGGTTGTTAAACTCTGCAGGCAAGTGTCATCTCTCCAGCCCTAAAGTCAACATTTCTTTTTCTCTAACAAAAACATGAAGGTAAATAAAATGGAAATATGATAGTTTCAGTAAACACTGTTATATAAATCAGACATCTATAACAGAAAAAATGATCTCAGGTACAAATATTGCACTCATCCATTATGCAAAAATTAAACCAAGGGGCTAAACTGTAAAAGCAATAGTATAGCACATCTGAATGAAAACATAAATATTTTTTTGTTATTTTTGTATTATCAATGTGTTTTAAACACAGAAATAAAATAATAGTAATATACTGTAATAGTAATATACTGTAATAGTAATATACTCTAATAATAGTAAATACTGATAAATTGAGCTTTATTGACAGTAAAGCTTTGATCTTTGAAAGCATCAGTAAGAGAATTAACACAAAGCCAGGTCTGCTGGTATAAAGCTATTCAGAAGATCAAGGCAGAGGGATCAAAATTTCAAGGCTGCCTGAGCTGTAGAAAGAGTTCAAGGCCAAATTGAACAACTTTGAGACATTGTCTAAAAATACAAAGTAAAAGGGGGACTGGCCTATAGTGTATGAATCTCTGAGTATAATCTTCAAAATATTCCACATGCAAAAAAGAATGAAACATAAGCCACAGCTATAGAAAATTTTTTTTCAAAGCATGTACACATATCTAATAAATGACGGATTTCCAAAATGTACAAAGAAGCAATTCAAGCAGTTCAGAAGCCGAATACTCCCCAACTACCATGGCTTCTTGAACTAGGCCATTCTTAAGACCCATCTATATGTTCAGCCATTGGTTGTCCTTTTCTCTGTATTAAAGGTTGGATCTAAGAGGCATTTTCTTTTTTTATTATTTTTATTTAATTATTTGACAGAGAAAGAGGGAGAGAGACAGAGAAAGGGAGAGAGGAAGAGAGATAGAGAGAGAGAGAATCAGCATGTCAGGACCGCCAGCCGCTGCAAAGGAACTCCAGAAGCTTGTGCTCCCCTTGTGCATCTAGCTAACATGGGTCCTGGGGAATTGAACCTGGGTCCTTTGACTTTGCAGGCAAACACCTTAACTGCTAAGCCATCCCTCCAGCCCCTAAGGGGCATTTTCTATCACCTTGGCCACACTCTCTTCTTCACTATATGACTCCTCCCATGCATTCCAAGTTTTTGGAAATGTCAACACAGATAAATGTTTTGCTTCACTTGGGCCTGGTAACCAGAAAAGACCATAAGCCAGCACCTTTATCTCATCCTCTCTTTTATCCAATTTGCCTGCCAAATGAGAGACTATTGCAGAGGATGCTAGAGACATGCCCTTTTCTCACTGTAACTACTCTTTTATACAAACAAGTTCCCTTTTGGCAGCCATACCTCAGCTGCATATCTTACTTACCATGTCAGCAGCCACATTACTTCCCTCCATGATAGCTTGCTGGCAATCCCATCCCATCTGAACTGCTTTCAGGGAATGTGACACAATCCCTTCTACTCCTTCAAATCTTTCCAGGACATCCTCATACTCACTCCCATGGTAGACTCTACTCATCAAACAGGCATGCTACTCCACACTACATAGAGGAAGAGTCACCATGGGACTCCTCCTCACAGACACCCTATGTGCTGATGATCCATTCTTAGTTGCCTGTCTTTCTGTGCATAACAAGTTCCTGACAGCTGCCACCACTGCAAGATAAACCATCACACACCACCTGGAGAAGGACAGCCATGTCTGGATTTCCCCCGTGGATGCTCCACCCTCAGCCTCATTTGCATGCCTTGCTGGCCATAACCAGGACAACACAAATGCTCCTCCCAAACTCCTGTTCAGGCACCAAGTGTTCACACCTCCCGTGGGAAAAAGTTTCACACACTTCTTCTCAAGCCTCTATGATGAAACAAACCTTGGGGAACCCTGGTTTAAGACTTCTGGACTCTGTAATAGAGAGAAGAAATTTATTTTTTTATGCCACCAAGTTTGTTACATTTTCCATAGGAAACTAATATGCAAGGCTGCTTTAAAAATAAGAAAAATTCACAAAAGTAGATAACTATGGCAACTTGGCATATGAGAGGATGTACAACATAATTTGTCGTTAGGGAAATACAAATACCAATTATTTATCAGCCCACATGTAAAAGACTAAAATAATTGTTCCTGGTGATGCCACAATTGGATCTGTTAAACATCAAGGGTGGAGATGTAAATGGGGAAAGCCATTTTTGAAACAGTTCAGCCACCATTTTGTAGAGTTAGTAAATGTGTATTTACTGTAAGTATCACCACAAACAAGTTATGTCTAAGTAACTGTCACATTCTAAAATAGCCTAGGAAAACAGGGCCCTGGGACAGAAAAAGAATGTTAGAAGCTAGAAGCCTGACATGGTGGAACTGGCCTGTAATCTCAACATTTTGGAGGCTGAGGCAGCTGAAATTCAAGTTCCTGGTCAGCCTGATCTATAAAGAGCCCCCATCTCAATTTCCCAAGGGAACAAAGGCAAAAAAAATAAAAACTTGAAAGAAGAAGAGGAGGAGGAAGAAGGAGAGGGAGAAGAATTAGAAGAAGAGGGGCTAGAGTAGCCGGGAATAATGGCACATATCTTTTAATCTCAGTATTATGGAAGCTTTGGTAGGAGGACTGCTGTAAATTCAAGGCCAGCCTGACCCTATCTCGAAAAACCAAAAAAAAAAAAAAGGCTTTGGGGATATGGGGAGGAAATTTGAATAAAGTTAGTACTTTAGTTCATTATAATGTGTTGTGACAAATGCATTACTCTAGGATATTTACAATAGGGGAAAGTGAATGCTGAGAAAAAGTTATCTCTTGTACTTTATTTTCCCCAACATTTTTGTTTTATTTTTGAGAGAGGAAAAGAGAAGGCAAGAAAGGTAGATTGAGAGAGAGAATGGGTGCTTCAGGACCTCCAGCCACTGCAAACGAACTCCAGACACATGTGTCACCTTGTGCATCTGGCTTACATGAGTCCTGGGGAATCAAACCTGATTCTTTAGGCTTTGCTGACAAGTGCCTTAACTGCTAAGTCATCTCTCCAGCCCCTTCCCCAACTTTTTATAACTATAAAACTACACTAAATTTATTTTCAAGTAAAATGCAATTTGTATATTTATCGAGCTAGGGTCTTACTGTTACACAGACTGGTCTGGGATATCCTTATTTTGGCCTCAGGAGTAGCTGTAACTGCAGATGTGTGCCATCCTATCTGGCTAAATAAAGTGTTTTAAATTAAGACTTAATTAAAATTTACAAGACAACAAATGACCACCCCCCCAAAGGGCAACAACAGGGGCAGATTTGTCTGGAACCTGTTCTGATGTAGGAGGTTCCTTCAGATGTCAATCATAGTCCTTCCCTTGTGTTGTGAAGGTAGGTTCACAAATTGGTAAATTAAGCAATTGCTACTTTATAGTTGTCAGAGTTGAAATCAGTGCTGGGATTCTGGACAAACCCCTCTAAATCTGTGGTGGGCAGTCAAACTTCATCCTGCAGTCTTTCCTCTAGGTGGAATGCAGTCTTGGAACCATTTAGTTCTCTATCTCTTGACCAATGTTTAGCTACCCTGAGATGTTAGAGGCAGAAACACTAGGACCAGTTTCCTACAATCCCTGCTTAGGACCGGTTTGTTTGTTTGTTTTTCTTTTAATACTGACAGCTGGAGTGGATCTCTACTCTGACCTCTGCAGTTTGGATAAGAAATTGCTAATTTCTAACCATGACTAAGAACCCATCAGTCAATCTTATGCTGAAATGAGATCCCCTACCATATACTAAAGCCAAATTTATAAATCCCTTAATAGTGCCAATTCTCAACTCAGTAGCAAGATGTTGAAGCGAAGGGACACCTGCACTTAACTCCCATGCATTAAGATTCCATAACCGTAGGGGTGAGGCCTCTGGGCAAGCTAGTCTTTTCTGGTATGAGTGGTTCCACATATTCTTCAGGCTCCTAACTTTTACTGTGCGTGTTAGGATAATAGGGTCATCTCATGTACCATATATCCCAGGCTGGCCTTACACTCACAGAAACCCTCCTGCCTCACCTTCACAAGTGCCAGAATTATAGGCATGTGCCACCAAATATTGCTTGCTCCTTACATTTAATTTTCTTAGGACTTGAGAGTCTTTGCTTTGCTGAACTGTAGCTAACACCAATCCAATACCCAGATCTCTTGGTAAGAAAGGAATATGATTTACAACACATACTTTGAAAATGTTGAGAATTGTTCATTCAGATTTAAATTATCTAATCCAATCAGGACAAGATTGTTTCAATAATATTGAGCCTTGAATATCATAATCATCATCCAATTGAATCAGTTTGACAGTAAGAAACATCATCTTCAGTAATTTTCTACACATCCTAAAAATAATATTTGCATCTAGGAATAAGTTCCTGCCCCAGTAGTATCTGGTAGCTAGCTACACATACCACAAGATATCTACCCTGTGGTTGCACAAAAGCAAGAGAAAAAGATTTAAGGCATCTATGAATTTTTTTGAAAACATATCAATAATAAACCTTTATTTGCAGTAATGGAAGTTCATAACCTCAGGGAATTCCCCTTCCAAATTTCCACTGTTTATAGCGATGTGCTTGTTTCCAGTAGACATTTGTACTCTCTGACATGTTTCAGCTATTATCATTCAACATCTTCCTCACACCAGCCTAAGGACCCATGTTCTACTCTCCAGATCCCACATTAGCCAGATGCACAAAAGTGAGGCAAGTTCAAGGTCACACATGCCCACTAGGTGGTGCAAGCATCTGAAGTTTGATTTCAGTGGCTGAGGCCCTGGCATGCCAATTCTCTCTCTCTAAAAAATATAAATAAATAAATAAACCTGATACAGTGACACAGGAGAGTTATCCATACTCTTCCTGACACTAAGTAGAAGGAGAGATTCTAAGATAAAGAACATCAGAATCTATGGGGTCTTTTCATGGATAGATCTGCCTTGCTCAAATCACAGTAGATGTTTACACTCATAATTATGATTCAACATTTTCTTTTTTTTTAAATTTTTTTTGTTCATTTTTTATTTATTTATTTGAGAGCAACAGACATAGAGAGAAAGACAGATAGAGGGAGAGAGAGAGAATGGGCACGCCAGGGCTTCCAGCCACTGCAAATGAACTCCAGACACGTGCGCCCCCTTGTGCATCTGGCTAACGTGGGACCTGGGGAACCGAGCCTCAAACCCCGGTCCTTAGGCTTCACAGGCAAGCGCTTAACCGCTAAGCCATCTCTCCAGCCCTCGACATTTTCTTAAGTAACTTATTTTTGCTGTTTATTTATTTGATTGGTTGATTGTTGGATTTGGAGGGTTATTGTGTCTGTTGTTGTTTGATTAGATGATTTTAGTGTCAGATTCTCACCATTGTACTCCAGGCTGGTTTATTCCCCCTGCACATTACCTGCAATGCCTTCTCAAGTGTTAGTATTATATAAATGAGCTCCACATATGATTTACATTGCTTGTCTTCAGTTAGCGGGGACCCTCCAAGGTTCCATATCTTCCCTCTTCTAGTCCTTTTATAATTCTATGTTAAACTATGAATGTAAAACCATTACTAACCTTAGACATACATACCTTAGACTCTCTGAACTTGTTTTGGATTTGCTTTAGCCTTTGATCTCTCTCATGAATTCATAAAATTGCTCTTCATCTCCTGATGTTCCTCTCGAACTGAAATTTTCTGCTATGGAATATTTACTGAGGCTGAGATAGTATAACGAATCCCTGTTTCTCAAAGTAAGAGGAAAAGTATCAATATGTATTAAAATTTTTTTAAACATATTGTTTATTATAACAGATTTCTCTAAGATTTTTTTTTTAATTTTTTATTTATTTATTTGAGAGCGACAGACACAGAGAGAAGGACAGATAGAGGGAGAGAGAGAGAATGGGCGCGCCAGGGCTTCCAGCCTCTGCAAACGAACTCCAGACGCGCGCGCCCCCTTGTGCATCTGGCTAACGTGGGACCTGGGGAACCGAGCCTCGAACCAGGGTTCTTAGGCTTCACAGGCAAGCGCTTAACCACTAAGCCATCTCTCCAGCCCTGTATTGAAATTTTAAAGCAAGCCCCAGAAGTATCCTTTTACTTCAGACATCAGTACACAGATGTTACTTTGAATGGATGAAATTTAAAAAAATATATATGTGCTATAATTTTGTAATTAAAAAGTATAAATATGGGGCTGGAGAGATGGCTCAGCAGTTTGGTGTTTTCCTGGAAAACCAAAGGGCCCAGGTTTAGTTCCCTATGACCCATATAAGCCAGATGCACAGGGTGGCACATGTGTCTGGAATTTGTTTGCAATGGCAGGAGGCCATGGTACACTGATTATTTCTCTCTCACTCTTTCTCTCTCTCAAATCAATCAATCAATAAATAAACATTTAGAAATGATTATGGACGGACTGAAGAGATTGCCCAGCAGTTAAGGCATGATAACCTGGGTTTGATTCCCCAGTGTCCACATAAAGTCAGATGCACAAAATGGTGCATGCATCTGGAGTTCATTTGCAGCAGCAAGAGGCCCTGGTGTGCCCATTCTTATTCCCTCTCTCTCTCCTTGGAAATAAATGAATAAAATATTTTTTAAGTGTAAACATGGGGGCTGGAGAGATTGCTAAGTGGTTAAGACACTTGTCTGCAAAGCCTAAGGACCCATATTAGATTCTCCATATTCCACATAGGCCAGACACACAAAGTGAGGCAAGTGCAAGTCTCACATGTCCATTAAGTGGTGCAAGTGTCAAGAGTTCAATTTCAGTGGATGACAGTAGAAGTGATACATAACAAGAAAGGAGAAAGGAAGCTACTAGGTATGAAGGAGTACAAAGGGGCAAAGGCATGCCAAAGAAGGAGGAAGATGAATCAACAAAAATATATTGTGTTTGAAAAATGTTATAATTAAACCTAATACTTTGTACACTAACTAAAAATTAAAAGATGGCTGGAGAGATTGCTCAGCAGTTAAGGAGCTTGCCTGTGCCTGCAAAGCCTAGTAACTCTGATTCAATCCCTGATATTCACATAAAGCCAAATTACAGAGTGGTTCATGCAGCTGGAATTAATTTGCAGTGGCTAGAGGCCCTGGTGCACTCATTCTATTTCTCTCTGTCCCTTTTTCACTCTTTCTTTCTCACCTGTCACTCTGGCTGCAAATAAATAAAGTGAAAAAATAAGAGACTGATTAAATCAATTATAGAGCATAAACGCACTATAAAATTCTATGGAGTGGTTAAAAGAGTAGCATGGTTCTATACATCACAAGATGGCACTGTGTTCTTTTCATTAGTTGACAAGGGCAAGGGCCAGATCAGTATGTACATAACTACCCAACTATGTTACAGTACAGATTTTTTTTTTATTACTTCTATGTAAAGAACAGCACAGTAAAAGTTTCAAAATAGAGATGTACAGTATTTTCCTTAATGGAGACAGAAGTTTAGCATAAGATATTAAGAAGAGTGAACTGGGGCTGGAGAGATGGCTTAGTGGTTAAATGCTTGCTTGTGAAGCCTAAGGACTACGGTTCAAGGCTCAACTCCCCAGGACCCACGTTAGCCAGATGCACAAGGAGGCGCAGGCATCTTGAGTTCATTCACAGTGGCCGGAGGCCTTGGCATGCCCATCCCTCCCCCCATCTGCCTCTTTCTCTCTCTGTCACTCTCAACTAAATAAATAAAAATGAACAAATTTAATTAAAAAAAGAAGAATGGGCTGTGGGCTAGAGAGATGGCTTAAAAGTTAAGGTACTTGTCTGCAAAGCCTAAGGACCCATGTTTGACACTCAGATCCCATGTTAGTGAAATGCACAATGGAGAGTCAAGGCCGCACATGCCCACTAGGTGACATATGTGTCTGGAGTTTTATTGCAGTGGCTGGGGCCCTGGTTTTCCAATTCTTTATCTCTCTCTAAAATTAAAACCAATAAAATAAGAAACAAAGGGAATTGTTATTCATTTCTATAGTCATAACTTCCAGGAGACAAACTATATGAAGTATATTACATGCACTACTATACTTTTAAAAGCTTAAATATCACATAACAGTAATAGAAGCTCTAAATTATTTAGATGATGTTAATGCTAGTGGATGTAATAGAAAAATCTTGAAATCTCAAAGCCCTAACACAACAAACATTTATTTCTTGTACACATAAAATCCACTCTCAGACAATCCAGACATCTATAACACTTTCATCATGTGACTAAAATCTACTAATGACCTGACCTGTACACAAAAGTCCAGGTTCTAATAACTTGGTATAGACTTTATAAACTCGAGCTGTGACAAAAGTACATTATAACCCCTTGAAAGGAGAAGTAGATTTATGAGAATCCGCCCTCTGTAGATGGTTGGTCCACTATCACTTCATCAACCCTGCCTCATATATCACTTACAAGGCAGGGTTTGTGGACCACTTAGTTGAGTACCCTCATCAGTGTATTGATTTAAGGGCCAGTCTAATGTCACCAAATTACATTTTCCTACTTATCTCACTTACCTTTGAAAACATCTAACTTCATAATTCTATCCCAAAAATGAGTTTGACTCTGTTTTTAAGCCTATTGGGCAGGGGGGCAAAGACAAAAACAAAGAAGCAAAAAATGAAAAACCCTAAGAATATGACAACACACCCACAATGGAGGGGCAGACATCTTAATATCACTGCCAAAGTAAAGAACTCCAAGGATTGGACTGCTGTTGTTATTGATGTGATAGACACAAAGGATTTTTAGGAACTTGGGTGCTCTAAGCCACAAAAAGGAAGGATTCCCTGAGCTTTCTTTCCTGCAAAGTATAGGGACAGTCTCAGTGGGGGGGAGGGGGTGGAAACAACCAAACAGGGAGAGACTGCAAGGAAGGTTATTATATGATTTGGATATTAGGGCATGCTTGAGAAAACTCAGGGGATGAGACATGGGGGACTTGGTCTCATGTACTAGCAATGGGTAAAATCAGCCCTCAAAGATGCCAAAGGCTAGAGGCATGTGGACATTGGCAAAAGAGGCTCATAGGCAGTTTCCAAATGATTTTCTCACTTCCTTCTTCATTATAGTGAAGATACCTATAATCCCTACATTTCATTAAACTGAGGCAGGAGGTTCACAAGTTCAAGACCTACCTGGATGACAGATTGACTTCAAAGCCAGCCTGGACAAATTAATACTGTGTCTCAAAATTTAAAAATAGCAAAAAGAGACCTAAGGAAATAGCTCAGTGTTAAATAACTTGGGTAGTATGAATGGGATCCTAGGTTTAAGCCCCTGAACTGGAGGCAGACTGGGGGGAGCTCAAGGTCAGCCTGATGCAGGATGTTGGGGTTTATGAGGGGTCCCCCTAAGTTTATGAACCCCAATATTGGGTCCTGTCCAATTTTAAAAATGAGTGGATTAAAATGACTGAATAATGATTAATTATGAATTATTAAGTTTATTTAGGGAGGAATAACAAATTACAGGGTTTATTTAAGGGAAATTGGCATCTATGAAGAAGACTAGAGCAGAGTTACAACCACATGGAAAGTAGCAAACATGCACTCATATGGAAAACATAGCATATTCCATGCATGGTGAGATTCATTTAAGAGAAATGGCTTGGGCAGTACCATAAACATGTGACAGATAAGACCTATGCAGAGAGATTTAGAAACATCATGTGTGGAAGGCACAGCATCTATCTTGAGCTTCTCCATGGGAGAAAGTTAAAAGTGATGATGATTTGAGAATAGGAGCATGCCAGGCACTTAGAAATAGGTATTAAAGAGAGCTATAGCCTTGGTGGTTCTGAGTTTATAGAAATTACATAGGTAGCAGACCCAGAGTTAGGGAAAGCACCCACCTAGTACAGCTAGAGTGTAAGGGAAATATGCACATGGTAGATTCAGAGACCAGAGGAAAATCATACATGTAACTAAAGTGAAAAGTTACTGCAAAGTATAAAGCAGAGGCAAGCAGGAAAACTCAGACCATGAAACAAGACTCTGTTCACCCCACACACACCCAGCTAGGCTGGATCCAAGAAGTACAAGGTAGGGCAAGGAGGACGACACCACACACACACACACACACACACACACACACACACACACACACACACACGGAGGAGGAGGGAAGAAGGAAAAAACAGACTTTATAGTTGATTGAAAATATACTTAGTCAGATTCAGGTATGTAAAGGGAAAGACCGATTGGTTTGCAGAGTCAAAAGGGCAGGCTCCAGGACCAGCCCTCCTGGATAGTGAAGGCCACCCATCTAGGTAGCTGCTAGACTGTGGGCAGCAGGGGAGCATGTAGATGTTGTAGATGAGTTTGATCATACATGAGTTCCACTCTTGCCAAGGCTGGCTAGCATCAGTTCTCTCTGGGCATCTGTTACTAACTGAAACTGCCTAAAAGAAGTTAGCTTTTTTTGTTGTTGTTGTTTTATTTCTCCTTCAAGCCTAGGAAAAAGAGTACAAATAACATAGATTCTTAAAATTCAGACCAGAGGTCAGTCTCATCCTAACACTACTCCTTGAAAGCTAGGTAAAGATGGGAAAATTGCTGATTACTATGAGCCTTTGATTCTTCATCTTTGAAGTGAGTTTGATCAATAATACTCTAGTTCTTGTATTATGTTTTCCATAAAAGTGAGAATGCTGTAATGTATTTAATTTATAAAAGGAACCTGGCATAATGTCTGGCACATACTGGATTTTGGTGCATCTCAGTATTAACAATTTTGCAACATATCATTCTCCCTTCTGGTTCTACCCTTGTTATTTTGTATTATCCAACAACCATAAGAGAATTTGTAAGCCATGTATGACACTTGAAATCTACCAAGATTGCTTAAACTAAATTACCTTCTACATTACTTTTTTGAAGATACATTACTTATGAGCAATTTGGAGGTCTAACATTCAAATTTGATACAACCCAAAGCTCCCAGACATTAAAATCAGTATCAGTCTTTTTAAATATTTAATTTATTTGAGAGAGAGGCAGAGAGAGAACGAGAGAGAGAATGAGCCTACCAGGACCTCTAATCACTGCAAAAGAACTCCAGATTCATGCACCACTTCGTGAATCTGGCTTACATGAATACTGGGGAATCACATTCAAACTGTATGTATTAGCAATTATTAAAATCCTATGAAGCTCTAAATTTAACTTAGAGTCTGATAAATTGCATTCAAAATGAAGAGAAATATGAGAAAGCTAACTTCTTTTAGGAAATTTCAGTTAGGAACTAAAGCCCAGAGAAAACCAGTGCCAACTCACCCTGGCATGAATGGAACTCTTGGTATATATGGAATCATATCTGTTCAAAACTGATCCAAAATAGCTGCAGTTCTAGCATGCTATGGCCTTCACTACCCAGGTGGGCTGGCTCTAAAGCATGCCCTTTCAAACCTACAAACCAATCAAGGCTTCGCTTTGCTTACCTGAATCTGATGAAAGAATCCATTTGCAATCATTTATAAATGTCTATCAATGCTATTTCCCAGTCTCTCTCTCTCCTTCTTACTAACTCTGATCACAGGGATACCCATGAGCCTGGCTTTCTCCCACATTTAGCCTGGCTTTGTAGGGGGACAACAGAATACAATTTCTTGGTCTGAGTGGTTTTTGTGCCTACCATTGTGTCATTCTTTGTGGTAATTTTTCACTTTAATTACACCTGTGATTTTCCTCTGGTCTCTGAATGTACCAAGTGTGCATTTCCTTTACACTCCAGACCCACCATGTGTGTGCTTTCTCTAACCTTAACCCTACTACCTGTGCAGTTTCTGTAAACTCAGGGTATTCATGAGTATAACTCTCTTTACTATTCATTCCTTCTCTAAATTTCTTGGTCTCTGATTTGATATTTCATTTCTACTGTTTTTTCTTAACCCATCATCATTTACTCTCTTAACTTTCTTCCATGGGGAAACTCTGGGTGTATGCTATGGGTGTTTCTTCTAAATCTCCCTACATGAGCATCTAGATCCCATCTTCCATGTTTATATGGCCATTTATCTTGGATAAATCTCATGGATTGTGCTATTTTCCTCATGAGTGTGTGTTTTCTGTTTCCCATGTGCTTAGGACTCTGCTCTAGCCTGCTTCCTAGATCCTAATTTCCCTGAAACAAAGGCCACCGCTTGCCTTAATATAATAAACTTAATAATTATTATAACATAATAAACTTAATAATTCATAATTTATTCTTATTGAGTCATTTTTTTATCAATTCTTTATTAAATGTAGGACAGGACCCAACATTGGGCTTCATAAATTTGGAGGACCCTTCCTAACTCCCCAAATCCTACATCAAAAGAAACCTAATTTAACTAGACATTTAATGGATAGGCTATGCCTCTCTCATTTTAAAATAGCTCTTCATTCACCTAATAAAGGTTGCATAGCAGGCCAGAATTCTGCTCCACTCAGCACTCATTACAATAGATCATATGCCATAGCTAGAGGACATCTCTTAAGTATACAACAAAGTTAGAACAATGTAGCAGGAGGCCATCTGAGCTCAGGATTGTGAAGATTTCAGAAACCCTTCCTTTCACCCATACTCTTCCCTCTGGCTTTGTTCTAATTCAAAGAGAAAGCTATTTTGTATTATGCAAACTGGATTTTTAAGCATTTGTTTTCCCCCAACCCCCATACCCCATACTCTGGGCTGGATCTAGGATCCAAGAATAGGCACCATCTATTATGATAACTCCTAGAACCTTCTGTACCTAGGTGGGAGGAAACAGCTCCTCCTTTAGATCTAGCACCTACAGCCAAAAAGCCAAAACAAGAGACCAAAGCCCACTTTCTGAGATTTGGGACAGTATCACTCCAGACAGATTTCCACCCATATGAAGCAGACACTACCTTATGTAATGTAGTATAAGACCCACCCTTTCCTAGTTTTCCAAAAGAAGGCCTTAAAAAGGTTTTCTTTCTCTTTCTAGGCAGTTCAGAGCTTACTCTGAGGGAGACACTCCCCACTTCTATGAACTATATGATTAAATTTTGATGGCTAAAGAATGTCCCAAAAGAACAGAAATCATTAGAAACTTGATCTGACTCCTGTCCTAACTGTCAATACACCTACTGGAAGAGTGGATGCCCTCTGGGTCCCTGAGCCTTCTCTATAGGTTCCAACAATCCCAGTACAACTTGAGAAGCCCATGAGGGATGACTATGCAGGTGGCAAAAATTACTCTAGTTCCTCTCTTCTCTCCAGAACCCTTATCTAATCTCATAGCAGACTTTAGAGGCTTATCAGATCAGTTTCAAAGAAAGTTCTTTATGCTGCTTCTTGCCTGCTCTTAGAGTGACTACCTCTTCCATCACTCCTCTGTTTTCCTACAAGCTGCTCTTGGTTGGGTGATTTCTACCAGCAATGCGAACCTGACTACACCAGTAAAGTGGTACCCAGGAGTGGAATTGCTGCTAGACTATGTGTTTAGGCCTTTTGGAGCTGATTTTCAAGTGGAATGTGGAAGGATTTGAAACCTTGGTCTAAAAGATGCCTTGCAGTGCTGTAAGTACAGCTTGATAGACTATTCTGGTCAAGAGTTGAAAGACCTGAATGCAGTAAGAACTATGGACTATGAGGTTTGGCTTATAAGGGTGAGAAAGAGGTTTTCATGGACTGGGCTAGAGGCAGTTTGTGTGAAAAGCTTACTGTTATGCCTGTGTCCTGAGAAGTTGTGCAGGTTTTTTTTTTTTTTTTTTTTTTTTTTCTGGTAGAAATAAACTGGTGTGAGCAGAGGTATATGGCACCAAAAGAAAATTCTTTGGCTAAACTACTGCCCATTCAGTTGCAACTGAGAGATTACAACCTTTGAGATTAGGTGAGCTGACCTGCACTGGGGCAACAGGAAAAATGTAGACTCTTTTGAAGGGGCCTAAGCACTCAAGATTAACAAATTGGCACCCTATTTGGTATTGTGGAGTATAAGAAATGCAGGAAAGAGAGAGAGGGCCATTGAGTTTGCAACACAGTCTGGTGTTTTGAAAATGGCCATGGGCAGTATGAAGCAGGTTTGTAGGATGCCTGCATGGAGACCCCATGGGGTCATGAGGATAAACTATGGGTTGCAGTGGAGATGTCAGAACCAAGAGGTGGCTGCCAAGGAAAGCTGCTGGACCAGATGAAGTTTTCCAGGACTGTGAGTAGCCTAGCTGGAGGGGTGGAATTGGAATTCCAGAAATTTGTTGCTGGTTAGAATTACTAGACTTGGAGATTTGTCACCAGCTAGAGTTGTTAGACTGGGAGTTACAGAGTTTGATGTTTGCCCTGTTTAAATCTTGTATTGATTGAATGTTTCTTTGCTATGCCCAATGCTATCTTTTGCAGTGTGAATTTTTATTCTGTGCCATTATGGAGTTTTAGGGGATATTTTGGTATTATGGCTCAGTTAAAAGATCTTGGAATATGAGGATGTTTGATCATCATTGCGATTGATAAAAACAATGGGGACTGGGCTGGAGAGATGGCTTAGCGGTTAAGCTCTTGCCTTTGAAGCCTAAGGACCCCGGTTCGAGGCTCGATTCCCCAGGTCCCATGTTAGCCAGATGCACAAGGGAGTTCACTTGCAGTGGCCGGAAGCCCTGGCATGCCCATTCTCTCTCTCTCTCCCTCTATCTGTCTTTCACTCTGTGTCTGTCACTCTCAAATAAATAAATAAATAATGGACAAAAAAATATTTAAAAAAACCAAAAACTATGGGGACTTTTAAAGTTGGGCTGAATGTGTTATGTTTTACATCATGTATGGGTATCAGTTTATGGGGGCCAGGGGCAGAATGCAGTGGTTTGATTCAGGTGTCCCCCATAAACTTGGGTGCTCTGAATGCTAGGTTCCCAGCTGATGGATATTTGGGAATTAACACCTCTTGGAGGGAGTGTATTGTTGGGAGCAGGCTTATGGGTGTTATAGTCAGTGTCCCCTTGCCAGTGTTTTGCACACTTTCTTGTCCACCTTCTGTTGGCCAGGGGTGATGTCCACCCTCTGCTCATGCCATCATTTTTCCTGCCATCATGGAGCTTCCCCCTTGAGCCTGTAAGGCAAAATAAACCTCTTTTTCCCCACAAGATGCTCTTGGTTGGGTGATTTCTACCAGCAATGTGAACCTGACTGTAACACACAGCCAGGACAGCCTTTGCTTGCCTATGAAGAGAGTCGTCCTGGAGGACAAGTCAAGTCACCTAGAAGGTTTTATCCCAAGGCTTTAAAAATAGTCCCTGCCTCTTTGGTCTGGCACTAACTAAAGACCTCATATATTAAAACAGTTATTTAATCGAAGATCAAACAAGAAAGGCAAGATACCCAATAGTAACAGAACTTGAGACTCTTGAATACATCCTCTTTCCCACTAACACCACTGTCCAACAGCTGAGTGTATAGCTCGGAACATTACCAAAGAAAAATGGACATTTACACCAACTGTAAATATTCTCACTTAAAATTACATGTGCAGGCAGTTACATGGAAAGAAAAGTTGTTAACTACTTCAGGAATGTCAATTAGGCATTATAAAGAAATTCTAAACCTTCTAAAGACAGTTCTGCTTCCCCAGGAGCTGGCAGTCCTGTTCCCTCTTGCTGTCTTACCCTTTGTTGCCTTTAGTAAAACTCTGGGCCCCAAAATATACTGTCTCAGTAGTTTCCTAAATTCTCAGATTTAGAATCACTACTGAGAAAAACTTATGGGCCCTCCTTTTGCAACCAATGCCTCTGTACTATAAGGCAGAAAAATTATTCAAAACTCTCCTCTTTGAACATTTTCACTGACAACTAATTTCAAGGGTTGAAATTCCCAATTTGCTAGAATCTGTGAAAGACTGCTGGCTACAGGGAGACCTCATAGATTCTTCAATCCCTTTTTGACATTAATTTTGGTGCCCCCCAAAAAACTGTCTCCATGGTTTTCTGAATTCAGGACTTAACAATCTGATATTTCTCTCCCTAGCACATCTGCTTCTCAACATCCTCTATTGTCTGCTACCCAAATTGGTTACAGTCAGCCTACACAGGCTCCTTCCCCCAGAGCAGCTCAGATTCTATTCCTTCCCATAACTATAACCCTCTACTTACCCATTCTCCCCTAGCTCCTACAGTTACCTCTCTAGCTATCAGCTCAAAAGCTCTGCTTTCTGAGACACCTGCAATGTCTTCAGAATTTAAGAGAAGAAGGAAGAAGGGGACTGCTTACAATGTTATCTTCTAGATATGAAGTGGCATTGGTATTGATGACCTCAGAGTGTGACACAATTCCTGCATAACAGGAGGAAAAATGGTGACATCAAAATAGAAGAGGAACTAGTTGGAAAAAAGTGATTCATTGCAGGAGGGATTTGGAAGCAGGAAAGAAGGGATGGCTAGAAGGGATTATGACCTTCCTGTTTTGGTCACCCTAAAAGACCCTGAGCTCTTTTCCTAATTGATCCCAATAACCTATTCTTGTCAAAGAGTTACAGAGTCTCCAATCAATTATTAACAAAATTCTCAACTCGTGTCTTGTCAGACCACATAACTCCTCCTATCACACCCATTCTAACTGTGAAGAAAGCCAATGGTTCATACTTTTTGGTTCAAGACATAAGAGCAATTAACAAAGCCATCAGACCTATGCTACCTTTGACCCTAATTTCTACTCTGTTATCTCTTCTATTATTACAAAACCTCCCACTTTACTGCAATAGACCTCAAAGATGCAACAGTGCCATGTACTGAAGTATGCTGGCCTCTTCTGAGCCAGCCCCTCGAATCCAAACAATTAATTCTCTCTCAGATTCACCTGAGCCTGATGGTAGAGTCTACCCCAATAAGCTTTACTGGGTGGGCAAGGGCTTCTTAGCTGTTCATTTCTCCTAGCCTGAACCTTAATACCCCTGTTCTTGTAAGGCCTTGTCCCTATTCCACCAAACTGACTGTTGGGATAGAGGGAAGGAATTTTATTTTTCCTTCTCATTTTGTTACTTTCTTCTAAATTATGGGTCCTTTAGTACATTTTCCCTCCACTCCCATGCTCAGCTTCCTTCATGGGCTTCCACGTCCTGCCTCCACACAAGTGTATATACCCAGTCTAGCATCCTCCCTGGCCCTGAGTCCATCACTACCTAATCCCGTAACCTTCTTCTATGGGTAGGTGCAGGGCTGGCACCTCTATGCTTTGCTCCCATATGACTGTGTGTGTTTCTCCTAGATCCTTTGGCATGGGCTTCTAGTTTTTACCTTCCATGTTTGTCTGTAACTGTTCCACCTTTTTTTTTTTTTTGAGATACCATTTCCCCTAAATAAACCTTATAATTCATAATTTCTCCTTAAGTAAACTCAGTAATTTATAATTTATCCTTCTCAGTCTGTTTATTTCAATTCTTTGTCAAACATAACCAAGAGTGTTGGAGAGATGGCTCAGCAGTTAAGGACTTGCCTACAAAGCCCAAGGTCCAGAGTTCGATTCCACCAGTACCCACATAAAGTCAGTTTTATAGAGTGGCACGTGCATCTGGAGTTCATTTGCAGAGGCAGGAGGCCCTGGTATAACTATTCCCACCTCTCTCTCTCTCTCTCTCTCTCTCTCTCTTCTTTCAAATAAATAAATAAAATATTTTTAAAAATAGACAAGAGCCTAAAAGTTGGGGTTTATAAGGCCTTCAAGAACTCCAAAATTCCCATGTTACCTTGACCCAGCTTAATGAGATATCTTTGTTTTTACTTGGACAGAAACTTCCACTAAAATGCCCCCATAGTTCACATGGACAACACCCTCAAGGATTAAGAGATAGCCCTCATATTTTTGGCCAGTCTTAGACCCAAGACCTCTTACAACTTTCACATTCTCTCAGCACCCTCCTCCAATATGTAGCTTACCTTGTCTTCTGTAGCTCCCCTCTTCCTATATATAACCCATACTGTCAATCTACTTAACTTTTTGACACAAAAGGTATACAGGGTTTCACCTATTAAAGGGCAATTCTTTAAAACTAAAGTTACATACACTATACTTTCAGGGATCATTTCTACCACGCGCCACATGTTCTCTCTCATATGTGGATCCTAGTTACAGATGATTGGGCTTCTGTGTGAGAAGGAAAATACTTAGTAGCAGAGGCCAGTAAGTTAAAAAGGAGACATAAAGGGAAGAGAAAGGAAGGGAGGAGGGTACTTATTAGGTTGATATTGTATATATGTAAGTACAATGATTGAGATGGGGAGGTAATATGATGGAGAATGGAATTTCAAAGGGGAAAGTGTGGGGATGGGGAGGGAGGGAATTACCATGGGATATTTTTTATAATCATGGAAAATGTTAATAAAAATTTAAAAATTAAAAAAAAAATTAAAGTTACATAATTGAGGATATGCATAACTTCCATGCACAGAGGTCTTTCCTCAGAATGAAAGCAACAACTACAGAAACACTTTCACTTTTCCCCCCTCAAAATCTGAATTCCTGTCCTTTTGGGTCTACCCACCTTTTCCAACTTTGGATCCCCAACTTTGAGACACTCTCTAAGCCATTATATCAACTGGCTTTAGGGAATCTCCAGGAAAATCTAGATTTGCCTATTTCTATTTTTAATTAATATATTTTGAAAGAGAAAAAGAGGTAGATAGATGATAGATAGGCAGATAGATAGATGATAGGGAATGGGCACACCAAGGCCTCCAGCAACTGCAAATGAACTCCAGATGCTTATGCTATCTTGTGCATCTGGCTTACATGGGTAATGGGGAATCAAACCTGGTTCCTTAGGCTTTGCCAGAAAGCACCTTAACCACTGCACCATCTCTCTAGCCCTTGCCTAGTCCTTCGCAACGATCTTTTTTGCCTCATCAAAGAATCTCTAACATCAGCTCCCACCTAGCTTTGCCTCTTCCCTCTAAATCTTTTCACCTCTTTATAGATACCTGACAAGGCTTTTGGGGCAATGGTATGGACCCACTATTCAGATAGTTGCTTGCTTCTATAACCAATTAAATAAATCTGTTAGGAACTTGCCTTCTTGCTTATTAAATCTAGCCTCAATTACTCTCCTAATCCAGGAGACATTTCAAACTATCTCCCTATCCTCACCTACATTTCTATACATCCTTCTCCTTTAAACTCCTTCTAACCCACCAAGCAATTACTGTAATCTCTCCCTCTCCCATTCAGGCCATAAATGCAAACCTCCTACAAACTGCAAATATATTCCTGTGCAGATGTAACTCCTAAAACCCTGCCACTCTCTCCCTTTCTGTAAACTAGAAGATATGCCTTCACATGACTGCTCCAAATGGCTACATACTTTTCCTAACCCATTTCCTAACATCTCTGATTTTCCTCTGACATCCAGAACTCCCAGATGGTTCACAATTTGGAGGGCAATCAAAATATAGGAACAACCAGGGTGGGATATGCTATATTACCTCAGATTCTATCTTACAGTTGGGGCCCCTTCCACCTAGGACCAGTTCCCAACAAGCAGAACTTCTAGAGTGAATCAGAGCATTAATCTTGCCGAAAGGATCAACAGTTAATATTTATACAGATTCAAAGTGTACATTTCATATTATTTACTATTATGATTCCATCTGGAGTGAAGTTCCTTAACTTTGAAGGGTGAACATATTATATATAGTATTGTGATATTAAAACTGTTATAGGCTGCTTCTCAATCCCAACCATCAGCCATTCTCTATTGTAAGGGGTCCCAGAGACAGGACTCTTATCATCATGGAAAACTGTAAGGCTGATAAAAAAAAGCTAACTTTCAAGCAACTCATCCCTCTTCCCTCCTCTTTTCCCTGTACTATAATCCTCTTCCTTTATTTCCCCTGAAGAAATAATAGAATTATCACCAAAGGGGGCTACTGTAAATGAGGACTGGTTTACTAAGGGAGAGAATAATTTTACCTGAAAAAAAAAAAAAAAAACAAAAAACTCAAGATCCTAACAGCCTCCCATAACCAATTCTGTTTGGGCCCCTGTTCTCTTTCTAATTTCCTTTCTCATTTAATAGAAGACACCTGTCTGATGACTGACATCTACAATGTAACTAAGGATTGCCAGAAGTGGCAAAAATCTATACCTCAGGGACACATTAAGACTCCACCTTTCCCAACCCATCAGGACAGAGACCAAATCCTTGGCCAAGACAAGAAAATTAATTTACTCTTATGGTATCTGTTAAAAATATCAAATTATTGTTAGTTATGACAGATAATTTCTCACAATGGGTGAAGGCATTTTCCTGTGCATCTGAGGGGGTTGATATAGTAATAAATGTCCTAAGCAAAGAGACAATGGTCCTACTATAGTAAAATGACTGGGCTTCAGCTCTTGGATTCATTTTCTTTTTTTAAAAATTTTTTTGTTTATTTATTTATTTGACAGCAACAGAGAGAAAAAGAGGCAGAGAGAGAGAGAGAGAGAGAGAGAGAATGGGCCCGCCAGGGCTTCCAGCCTCTGCAAACAAACTCCAGACGCATGTGCCCCCTCGTGCATCTGGCTAACGTGGGACCTGGGGAACCGAGCCTCGAACCAGGGTCCTTAGGCTTCACAGGCATGTGCTTAACCACTAAGCCATCTCTCCAGCCCTGGATTCATTTTCTAAGGTCAACTAGAACCAGATACTACCACAACTCTGGACCAGATACCAGAAGAAATAACTCCCAGAGAGACACACCTCAGCCACCTCTGCACCCTATTGCTGCAACACCCTGGGGGATCCTCAAACTCTAATTAAAAAAAACAAAAAACAAACAAACAAAAAAAACTACTGGGTGAGACTTTTCTCTATCTGGGTCCTTACCCCTCTGGGATCACTAGCTGGATACCAGAGGTTGTAGACCTTTCAACATCAGAAAAAGGTGGGCTCTGCCACTTTTGGTGAGGAAGAATGCTTTATTTTCTTTTTTCTTTTCTTTTTCAAGGTAGGGTTTCACTCTAGCTCAGTCTAACCTGGAAATCACTCTGTAGTCTCAGGGTGGCCTCAAATTCATGGCAAGCCTCCTACCTCTGCCTCCCGAGTGCTGGGATTAAAGGCATGCACCACCACACCTGGCAAGAATGCTATTTTTAAGTAAACCAATTTGGGCTGATTAGAGATACAGTAAAAAAGAAAAAAAAAAAAAGGGCTGGAGAGATGGCTTAGCGGTTAAGCGCTTGCCTGTGAAGCCTAAGGACCCCGGTTCGAGGCTCAGTTCCCCAGGTCCCATGTTAGCCAGATGCACAAGGGGGCGCACGCGTCTGGAGTTCGTTTGCAGAGGCTGGAAGCCCTGGCGCGCCCATTCTCTCTCTCTCTCTCTCTCTGTCTTTCTCTCTGTGTCTTTCGCTCTCAAATAAATAAATAAATAAAAATTTTTTTAAAAAAGCTGAACATGTCTCAAAAATTAAACAGGCCTTAGAATCATGAGACAAGTGGTTGCAAAACTTCTCATGGATCTCCTGGCTCATTCCTGTCATCACCCAGCTAATGGTAATTTTTATTCTGCTATCAATAAGTCCTCCTCTGATTTTTATGTTAAACAGTTTCCACTAGTTTATCTAGACTACCATCCAACAATCCGCAAGGACCCATACAGACAATGTCCTCCAGACATGTAATACAGGACAGGTCTAGGCTCTTAGAAGCAGCACCTTCTATTATGGCAACTCCTAGGCCCTTCTGTACCTAAATGGGAGGAAAAAGCACCACCCTCAGAGATAGCAATTATAGACCCAAAATAAGAGATTAGGGATTATATGGCTCCAGAGAGATTCCTACCCATGTGAGGCAGTCCCCTGATATAATGTGGGCCAGACACCCCATACAACCCAGTATAAGACTCTCCCCTGCCTACTTATCCACAAGAAGACTACAAACATTTTCTTTTTCTTATTAGGCAGTTCAGAGCTCCCTCCCCTCTTTGCTTTGAACTCTGCTACCTCCCTGTTACCTCCCAAAATAGGGGCCCAAATCACTGTCTCAGTGGTTTCCTAAATTCTTGACCTGGGCTGGAGAGATGATGTATCAGTTAAGGCACTTGGTGCAAAGCCTAAGGACCCATGTTTTATCTCTCCAGATCCCACATAAGCCAAATGCACTAAGGTAAGGCAAGTGCAAGGTCACACATGCCCATTAGGTGGCACAAGCATCTGGAGTTCAATCATAGTGGCTGAAGCCCTGGTCAAGAATTCTCTCTCTCTCTCTTTAAAAAAGTGATACCTTCACAAGACCCTGTGATAGGAGAAAAAAGGTGATGACATCAAACTAAAAGAGAGTGGAGTTGTGAAGAGGAAACTGGGGGGGGGGGAATTATCATGGTGTATTTTCTGTAAGTATAGAAGTTGTCAATAAAAACTTTTTTAAAAAAAGGAAAATAAATACAAAAAAATCTAAATTCTTGACCAAAGAGGAATAATTTAAGAAACTGAGAAGTAAAAATTGAAGGAAAAATATAGCAAAATAATTTCTCTGCTGTGTGTGGTGGCACACACCTTTAATCCCAGCACTCAGGAGGCAGAGGTAGGTGAATTGTCATGAGTTCAAGACCACCCTGAGAGAACAAAGTGGATTCTAGGTCAGCCTGGGCTAGAGTGAGACCCTACCTAGAAAAAACAATATAATAATAATATTTTTTAAAAAAATTGCTGTGAGTTTAAATTTTATCAAATAAACTACGCAAATATACAGTTGTTTTAAAAAGAACTTTTAGTAGCATTCAAAGAATATACAAACCTTTTCCACTTTAAGCTAATGGGCACTTTTATTTATATCTTTCCTATAAAAAGGCATTTCTTTGTCCAAGAATTCATCTTCAGTGATATTTATTTTAGTATTGATCATAGTAGTAAATGGGAAGCAATTTATGTCTCTAACAAGAAAAACTGATTAATTAATTATGGCTCATATACCCTTTAAAATTGTTGGCAGTAGTCTAATAATGGCACAGGTGCAGAATAAAAGCAAGTTTGAACCAAGAGCAGTTCTGACCACCACAGAGGCCTAAAGCACCTGTGGCTCCAGAGCTCTCCAGTCCTGCACTTGGGTGTTAACCTGTTACTAGAGCTTCCAAAGGCAGGATGAAATGTAGGAAACCTAGTTCAAGCAGTTCTAGGGACCTCAGGTCCAGCAGTCCAAACCCAAGTGGTTCTGGGTCTTCCTGTCTGGCAGCTCAAGCAGCCTTCAAGGGCCAACTCAAGGGCTAAAGGGTATGTCTTAGTTCTTCCTAGATGTCTTCTTTCTTCCAGTATAATGCATGTGCAAGCTAATAAAATGGGAGGGGCTTATATAGACACAGGAGAGCCCTGATCAGTTCATGCAAATAAGGTAAACTCATGAGGACCAATAAAAAGAACCACTGAACAAGCCTGTAGCAGTTACCTTCTCATTGCTGGAACAAAATACCTGTTCAGAAGCAGCTTATGGCAAGGAAGGCTCTATTTCAGACTTTTAGTTTATAGGGAAGCTTCTTCATGGAGGAGGAAGTAGGCTCACTTTATACAACCAAAGCAGAGAGGAAACAAAAAGTGCGAGTTGGCTCTGAATATCCAGTAGACTAGACTCTTCAACACAAAAGTCCACTGCAAGCAATATACTGTGACTTGTATTAAGTATCAACCCCCCCCCAAGACTCCATGAGCTGGGGTCTAAGCAAGAAGCTTAATTATACACACCTGATACTATGGGGACCATTTACATTCAAACTATCACTGTGCCAAGATTCAGAAGTTCCTGCCAACCCGTCCATTTTCTTTGTTACTATAGCTATGACCAAGTAGCCCCATCAGCTTTCAAAATGATGCCTGATAATACAGTGGTCATGGGACAATTATCAAGGAAGGTCCCTTTGCTCTCAGACTTTGGTAGCATCCACTGATGGTGAAGTGGCACAGGGGTGTCAAAACAGGCACATGCAAACAGCTTTGCAGCTTGCTGTTTGCACCCCAGGCTTATCTGTGCAGGTACGTATTCTGATCACTGCTGGGGGGAAGGAGTTCCTTTTTCTCCCATTACACTTATGATGATATCACTTTATAGTCAAGGATGATTTCAAACCGGAGTCCTCCTGTGTCAGCTTCCTCTCCATCACATACTAGGATTAAAGGCATAGTCATTCTTAGCACAGTTAAATTTCAGTTTCTATGCCAATAAAATCATACCTGGATAGGTGGAGATTTCTACCTCCTTGTGAACAAGGGATCCAGGATATTTCCATGACCTGGCTGTCGATCTCAGTATGTATGCTACTAAATAAACTGTCATAGAACATGGAAGTGACATAGTGACTCTTAAACACCTTGGTCAAGAACTGATAAGCATGATGCTTGCTCATATTTCTGTAAGACATTGATCTTTTTCCATGGAACTAAGCATTGAACCTAGGACCTCAAGTATGCTAGGCAAGTGTTATACCACTGAACAATATCCCCAACCGTGGACTTTCCGCCAAGATGGCAACCACCTAGCTGTGCTGCAAATCCCGGGGAAAGACAGGAAAGCAACAAAGGACCGATAATCATGTGGATGCTGCCATCACTAAGTTAGAACAAATAGATAACAAATTGGAAGGAGTTCAAAGAAAGTAAAGAGTTTGAGGGAGAGTGAAAAAAAAAAGAAGACCTTAAAAATCAGCTGGCCAGGGCTGGAGAGATGGCTTAGAGGTTAAGTGCTTGCCTGTGAAGCCTAAGGACCCTGGTTCAAGGCTCGGTTCCCCAGGTCCCACGTTAGCCAGATGCACAAGGGGGCGCACGTGTCTGGAGTTCGTTTGCAGAGGCTGGAAGCCCTGGCACGCCCATTCTCTCTCTCCCCCTCTATCTGTCTTTCTCTCTGTGTCTGTCGCTCTCAAATAAATAAATAAAAATTAAAAAAAAAATCAGCTGGCCATACTAAATGAAGACATAAAGAAATGCAAGGATGAATTCCAAGAATCAACAAGAAAATCAGAAAATGATGTTAAAAGGGAGCTTGACAGAGGGATGGAAATTATACATAGAAAAGTAGAAGAAAATGCAAACTTAATTGAACAAGTCCAAAACTCTCTAGAGGCTCTCAAGAATAGAGTCAGCAAAGTGGAGGATAGGACATCTGATCTGGAAGACAAGATGGAAGAAACAGTACGAGAGTTCAAAAATTTCAGTAAGTTCAAAAATTCCTGTGAACAGAACATGAGAGAATTGGGGGATACCCTTAAACATCCTAATATCAGGATCATTGGAATACCAGAAGGAGAAGAATTTCAGACCAAAGGCATGGAGAACTTATTTAACAAAATAATTGAAGAAAAATTCCCCAGTCTCTCTCTCTTTTTTTTTTTTTTTATTTATTTGAGAGCGACAGACACAGAGAGAAAGACAGATAGAGGGAGAGAGAGAGAATGGGTACGCCAGGGCTTCCAACCTCTGCAAACGAACTCCAGACACGTGTGCCCCCTTGTGCATCTGGCTAACGTGGGACCTGGGGAACCAAGCCTCGAACCGGGGTCCTTAGGCTTCACAGGCAAGCGCTTAACCTCTAAGCCATCTCTCCAGCCCTCCCCAGTCTCTTAAAAGAAAGGTCCATCAAGATACAAGAAGCCAAAAGAACTCCAAACAGACTGGACCAAAGGAGAAACTCTCCAAGACATATTGTCATTAAGAATCTAAACATGGACACCAAAGACAAAATCCTAAAAGCAGCGAGGGAAAAACAGTACACCATTTCCAATGGTAACCCCACCAGAATTACTTCAGACTTCTCAATGGAAACCCTGAAAGCTAGAAGGGCCTGGAAAGAAACACTCCAAAGTCTAAAAACCTATGGCTTCCAATCCAAACTACTCTACCCGGCAAAAGTATCCCTCTTAATACATGGAGAAAGAAAAACTTTCCATGACAAAACTCAGCTTTACAATTATATGAACACAAAACCAAAACTACAGAAAGTATTTCATGAAATTCTCCACAGAAAAGAAACAAATAATCAAACTCAAATTGCTACAAGAAGCAGATCACAACAACCAAACTCAGAGTAGGCAAAAAAAAGAAAAAAAAAAAAAACAAAAACCTTCAAAGCCCATGAAAACACCAACACACATCTACCATCACAATATGGCAGGGATCAAATCAAATCTCACAGTCATTACCCTAAATATTAAGGGCCTTAATTCACCCATCAACAGACAAAAGCTAACAGGATGGATCAAACAATTAGACCCCTCAGTCTGTTGCCTTCAAGAACCCCACCTCACCACTAAAGACAGACACCTCCTCGGGGTGAAAGGGTGGAAGACAATATCCAAGCAAATGGGAATAAGAAACAAGCAGATGTAGCCATATTAATATCGGATAAAATTGACTTCAAACCAAAAATAATCAAGAAAGACAAAGAAGGCTACTTCCTACTTATAAAAGGAACGATCCATCAAGAGGATATTACAATCATAAATCTGTATGCACCAAACACAGGAGTACCACAGTTCATAAAACAAAATCTACTTGACAATAAAACAGAAATAACCACCAACACCATCATAGCTGGGGACTTCAACACACCATTATCAGTAATAGGCAGATCATCCAAACAGAAACTCAACAGGGAAGTAAGAGAGCTCAACAAAACCATTGATCACTTAGACCTAACGGACATCTACAGAACTTTCCATCCCAAATCCACAGACTACACATTCTTCTCAGCAGCCCATGGAACATTCTCTAAAATAGACCATATAGTGGGTCACAAAGACTGCCTCCACATATTTAGGAAGATTGACATGATTCTGTGAATGATATCAGATCACAATGGTATATTGCTAGAAATCAACAACAAAAGACTTACCAAGAATCCCAATGGCACCTGGAAACTGAACAGCACACTTTTAAACAATAAATTGGTAGTGGATCAAATAAAAAATGAAATTGCAAAATTCCTGGAATTGAATGTCAATGAGAACACATTGTACCAAAATTTATGGGACAAAATGAAGGCGGTCCTAAGGGGAAAATTCATAGCACTCAATGCTTCATAAAAAAGACAGAAAGATCCCAAATCAATAACCTAACCATCCACCTAAAGGCACTGGAAAAAAAAGCAAAATCCAACCCAAAGAGCTCCAGAAGGAAAGAAATAATTAAAATTAGAGCAGAAATTAATGAACTAGAAACTAAGATAAGAGCTGGAATCAACCCAGATGTCCATCACAAGAAGAATGGATAAGTAAGATGTGGTATATCTACACAATGGAATTTTATACAGCAGTAAGAAAAAAATGACACAATGAAATTTGAGGAAAAATGTTTGAACCTGGAACAGATCATTCTCAGTGAACTTACCCACTCATCTACAGCACCTAACCTGAATCTACCCAAGGTACTTTACATACCCAGCAAGCATCTCATGGTCTAGACAGTAGGTTGGATGGGGAGGGAGGGGAGGGCATCAAATGCATGGAAAACACTAATCTAGACCCAAATGGCAATGGCACCATAAATTTCTAATTCCTAAAATGCAGACCAAATGGCTGAACCCTCACCAGGCCCTTACAGAAAACACCTGAACCACAAGACACTGGAGAGGATAGGATCAAGTCTAACCTAAATCTTCTACATGTTCCCTTCCTCCCTCTCCCTCTCCCTCTCTCTCTCATCTCTCTAACTCTAGTATATTAGTTTCTCTTTCTTCATTTTCTTTTTGGGAACTGACCTATAACTCCCAGTACCAGCATGGGGCTATCATCCACAATGAGCTTTTGATCAGAGAAACCTACAAGGTTTCCTAAAAGAATGACAGACTTCTATCAGAGTACTTGATGACCCGCCAAAGGTCAGTGGTAAGACCCTACTGCTGAAGACATCATATGCAGCAGACACATAAAATGGAATGGCATGGCTGGAAGCCAGGAGAGAGTCAGTAAGCAGACAGTCAGCGTGTCTAGTGCCAGAAGATGCTACATGGGCGACTGAGGGAAATGACCAATATCTGTCCAAGCAACTCATGGTCTAACCTACTTAGCAGCAAATAACCTGTTGTGATGCCCACACAAGTGCAATAGTGGCACACAGCCATGGGGGAGAACCAGCTGCTCTTGATTTGGTTAATTGATCCCCTCACTGGTACAGAACCTAGAGCTGAAGCTGGGAAACAAGTCAGAACCATATCCAAACATAAGCCCACTCTCCAATATCAAGCTACCATCAATCATGGGCTACAAGAGGGCCTACATCTATTAAACTCTCTATTAAAAAAGTAAGGGTTATCTCATTTGTCCTGGTGCTAACTTACTGTCTGTTGGAGAATCTGCTTCTTTTTTTCAGATAGATGTATGTCCTAAGGAGAGAGCCACCCCATAATACTTCAAAAGGGCCCCGGCTGAAACTAAGGAAAATTGGTGAAACAAGCAAGGGTGTTGTTTTCCTGATGAACCAGATACCAGCACAAGGGGGAAGGAGACCAACACAGAGAAAAATCAACGCCTACCAAATCAGAGAGCCAGAGCCTCAGAGGCCCCCAACACCTCATCACTGAAGCAGACCATGAATGAACCCAACATGGCTCAGGGAAATTTTGTAGAAGAGGGGGCGGAAAGAATGTCAGAGCCACCTGTTGGGTCATGATATGCAGAGACATTTATGGTACCAATAACTGTGGACTAACTCCACAATGCACAACCCATATACCTCAACAAGGAGGGGCCAATGGGGAGGGGGTAGCTCACGGAGGAGCCTAATAATGGTACCAAACTGCCTGTATTTGATGAATACAAATCTAATAAAATAAAAATAGCCCCATCCCTGTTTTTACTGTTTATGTAAGTTCTGAGACAGTTTTGAGACACTCAGATTGCCCGGATTTGCCTTTCATTTCTGATCCTCCTGCCTTAGCCTCCAAAGTAGCTGGAGTTGTAGGCCTGCATTGCCAGGCTCAGCTCTAAACCCCTTTCTAATTATAGATGGAGTGAGATTCTGGTAGTCTCTTCATGTGCCTAGGACATACCAAAACAGCTGTACAAAATGTTAGCAGAGCCTCATTGTAACCTATGAAGTGCTCTGTAGTTGTAACAAAAACAAAACAACAACAACAAAACAAACAAATAATTTGTGGATATGGAAGCCTACACCTGTACCTATGAAAATTTGTTATGACAACAGTCTCTCTATTTTTAAATAAGTTCCTGCAAAGGCCAAAATTGCCTATAAAGGCATTGACAAGGTCAGGATTTTCTCAAGGACCATGTAAAAATCAAGTATGTGGAAATGGGAGCAGAGGTTGCCTCTCTTCATTAAATAGCATATTTCTACTGATGTTTGCAATAATATCAACAGATTAAGAATGTGCTTTTATCTTTAAATATATTGTCTGATGCCTGCCTGTGGGCTGGAGAGAGGTCTCAGCACTTTAAAGCAGTTGCTTGTAAAGCCTGATGACATAGGTTCAACTTCCCAGTGCCCACATAAGCCAGATGCACAGAGTGCTACATGCTTCCAGAGTTTGTTTGCACTGGAAAGAGGCCCTGGCACACCCATAAACACTTTCCCTCTCTCCTTATAAATAAATAAATCAATAAATTAATTAAGGCCTGACTGTGAGGCTGTTACTTATCATCAGATGAGTATGCCTGCATGTACTTACATATGTGCTCATAATTCTCTATGTCAGCATGCCATATCTGGGTTAAGATATAATACTAGTGGATTCTTCACCAAATCAGGTCTCACTTACCTGTGGAAATGAAGACACTGAAAGCATGGTTGTGTCACTCATGATGATTAATTCATCTTGAAACCTCACTGTCTTAAGTGAAAAATTGCATGGAAGTGGCTCTTGATGGTTAAACTTAATTGTCAGCTTGATTGTATTGGGAATTGCCTAGGAGACAAATCCCCAGGCATGTCTGTGAGGTATTCCCCAGATTAATTTGAGGTGGGAAGATCCACCTTAACTGTAGGAAGCACCATTCTATGGGCTAGGGTCTCAGGCTGAATAAAAAAAAAAAAAGAGAGAGAGAGAGAGAAAGCATTCATTACCTTCTGCATACTGGTTATAGATTTAATGTGACCAGCTTTGTTTCATATTCCTGCTGCCATGATTTTTCCACTCTAATGGACTGTAACCTTGAACTGCAAACTGAATGCAACCCTTGTTCCCTTAAGTTGCTTCTTGTCTGATAGTTTGTCACAGCCAGAAAGTAGATAACCTATACAGAACTCTTTCTATAAAAGAAGGGTACACAGTGAAGGACAGGTCCTGCTATGACTTGGATGCCTGTACATTAGAAGGTAGGGGCATCTTTGTGGCTCCTCTGAGAAAAGTGGAACAAGTGTATAATTCAGAGAAGTATGCCCTAATTACTTCATCTAAACAGGAGGTCTGTTATGACATGATTTCCATGGGGACATGAAAGACAATGTTTACTCATCTCAGATATTGAGGTCACCAACAGGCCAACAGGCCAAAGAAGGGAATCTACCTAAGTCTAGCTTAATTAACCAATGAAAACAGTAGATTTGTTATAGGAGCATGGATGTCTCAAAGGCATCTATTTTGGAAAACCTTACCTTTGCATTTCTGATTCACAGGAAGCTGCACCATTGAAGAGTCCCAACTGCTGTAAATTGTTGACCTCTTTTTGTTTGTTTGTTTTTCTCCTTTTGATTTTTTCTTTTGGAGAGCAAGAGAGAATTGGCACACCAGGGCTTCAACCACCATAATCAAACTCCAAATGCTTGCACCACCTACAGGACATGTGTGACCTTGTGCTTGCCTCACGTTTGTGTGTCTGGCTAATGTGGGATCTGGAGAGTTGAACATGGGTCCTTTCGCTTCACAGACAAGCACCTTAAATGCTAAGCCATCTCTCCAGCCCTGTTGACCTCTTATATAACCTCAAGAAGTGGGGAGGGACTCATGAGCCTCCCTTATCCATCCAGAAATGTTAATGGGTCCAATCTCTTGAGAGTGTTATTGAAATGATTAAGCTCCTATGTTTCAACATTGTGGTCGCCATGCCCAATCTGGAGGAAACAGTTACATAAGAAAGATATGGTGGGGAAGAACCAGGGTAAAGGTGCTATAATGTGGGAAAGAGCCACAAGCAGAAACAAGGCGTTGATACCAGGGTAGAGTCAGATTTGTATGACCACGAAGGCTAAGGGTTGGAGAACCCCAGGAAAATGAACCCCACTGATACATTCTCACTGTCAGCTGCCATCGTAAGGCCTGCTGTCCATTCTTTGGCCTAATAGTCATTGTGGAGTAGTGAAAAGAGAAATCAATTCATAAGCTTCCCCCCAACAGTACAGTCGCTCCAGGAGGAGTTAATTCCCAAATCTCCATAACCTAGGAACCTAGCACTCAGAACACCTAAGTTTAAGAGGAATATCTAAATCAAACCATCACAGCTATAGAGGAATCCAGACCAGTGTGTTGTCTCATCCATTTTTTAATTATTGTTTTTAAATTGAGAACTTTATTATATGAGCATATAACATATTGTCCATATTCCCACTAGGTTTTTCTCTTACGTGCCCCACCCCTATCAACCCCATTCCACTGAGAGCCTTCCTCAGTGAGATTATTGGTCTTCACTGTGAGCTCATGAATGCATAAGTAAATATCTGAGGGTGGTGTCATACCTCAGAAAACACTTTCCCACCCAGTGGCTCTTACATTCTTTCTGACCTATCTCTGATTTTTACTAAACATATAAACTGAAGAAAACTGAAAAAATTCTATAGGCCTCTTGTTTGTTTGGTTTTTCCCATATGAAATGAGGCCAGTGCAGTTGTTTCCTTGCTCCTGTGTCCATTTTAGGTCTGACTGTTGGAATATGACTTAAGCAAGGCACATATCACAGTGCCAGTATGTACTGAGTCTGTGACAATTAGCAATTGCTAATATATTTTGTTACAAATGATGCTCATATCCTCTCTTGGAAACATTTAGCTTGTTTTCAATCCTGGAAACCACAAGAGAATATATAAATCTCTAGAAGGTGGTACACCAAATCAGCCAAAATGATTATCCACTCATGTCTTCTCATTCCCTCACACCCATGCAAGTGAACAACTATTTATCTTTTGGCTTTGACCTTATCAATACATTCAAGATAGCATAGTTTTAATAGCTTATTAATATAATGAGCTGTACTATGGTTTCACTGTGTACTCCAAATAAGTACCTATTGGAAACAACCTACAATGTAACAGTTTGGGGAAGTGGAGATTATAAATTATTCAGAACCCCAAGGCTATGCATTCATGAATGGATTGATGCCATTTTTCTAGGAGTGTTTTCTTTTTTGCATGTGTATATGGGGTGCACACACACACACACACACACATCAGAAAAAAGAGAGTTTGTGTGTGTATGGAGCACCCCATGTGCATGTAGGGATGCCAGAGATCTCCAGGTGTTCCCCTCCATTGCTCAACAGTCTGTTTCCTTGGAGTCTCTTCATTGATTCCAGATCTTTGGCAGTTTCAGAGGCCATAGTGTTTATCTGGTTTCTGTCCCCACAGGACTGGGCTTAAAGATGTGTATGGCCATACCTAGTTATTTATATGGATTATGGGAATCAAACTTAGCAGCCTCAAAACCTTCTCCCCCTTCATGTTTTCTCAGGAAGTGTTCTTAACCTCATATGTCCTTATGTAAGGACTACCTCTCTAGCCTGAAAATGCTTTTTTAATAAACAACATAAGGTCAAGCCTCTTCTCCCTCTGTCACTGTATTAGTTACTTTCTTATTTCTCTGCTCAAATACTAGACAAGAAGCAACTTAAGGAAGAAGGGTTTATTTTGTCTGAACAGTTTGTTACAGTCCGTCATGGGGAGAGAAAGCATGACAATAGGAGCTTGAGGCAATAGGTCATCTTCAGCTCTATGAGGATGCAGAGAGCAGTGAATGTTGCTGCTCAGTTCACTTTCTCCTTTATATTCAGTCTCAGTATAGGAATGGTGCTGCACACAGTTAGGGTCTATCCTTTTACCTCAGTTAACCTAATCTAGAAAATCCCTCAGACATCCCCACAGATTAATTTTATGATGTTTCAAAATCCTGTCAAGGGCTAGTGAGATGGGTAAGTAGTTAAAGGCACTTGCTTGCAAAGCCTGACAGCTCCATTTGGTTCCCCAGTAGCCACATAAAGCCAGATATACAAAGTTTCACACGTGTCTGGAGTTAATTTTCAGTGGCAGAAGTCACTGGTGTGCCCATTCTCTCTCTCTCTCCATATATATATTCTCTGTGTCATTCCAATAAATAACTAAATAAATAACATATTAAAAATACACTTAAATCCTATCCAGTTGGTAACTAGAGATTAACCAATGCAGCAACCTCTCATATTTTGTTCTTATAGTGATAAAGCAAAAAGGCTCTGGCCAGATGCTGGTTCTTTGATCCTGGCCATCACAGCCTTCAGAACTGTTTGGATAATCAATGTTTTCAATATAAACAACTCAGTTTTTGCCAATGAGTTATAGAAGCATACAAGACTAAGATACTGTGTCTTTCCCAGACCAGAGCAAAAAAAATGGCAGTAGATTGTCTTATGAACACTATGTATTAACATAAAATTATTTTAACAGAAGCTTCTGGGAAATTAAGTGTGTAAAATGCTTACTATATGCGCTATACTTAAATTCACTCAAAGGCTGGGGGTATACCTTCAGTAGTAGAGTGCTTGCCTGGCATGCACAAGGTCCTAAGTTCAATCCCCAGTTCCATGAAGTTTCAATAAGAGATACACCTTGTTCATTCCAACATTCCTCATATAAGTATAAAACCTCTGACATTTGTATATAATGAATTATCTATTGTACAAAGTGTCTAATGCATTAATGATATATTTTTAATCTAAAATAATCTAAGTATATACTAATCTACTCTTTTTAATTACAGAACATCAGAATATAAGTAAATAGGGAAAACAATAAAAGGAATGAGTAAGCAATACAATAAATGGTTTTTAATTTTCTATCATTCTTGAGGGGACAGGATCCTTCTATGTAGTCCTGAGTCGTCTAGAACTCTCTCTCTCTCTCTCTCTCTCTCTCTCTCTCTCTCTCTCCATATATATATCCCAGGCTGACCTCAGAATTATGATACTTCTGCCTCTACCATCCAAATTCTGACTTTATCAGTGTGTTTCACTGTATCAGCTTTCCCCTCTACTGCTTTTATGAAAATAGAAAATGTATTGTCTTACAGAAAACATTAATTTTTGAGCCAAGATTTTGTGTATCAATGTGAATGTTTTGACATTTGTCAAATAATTGTCCTTGCAAAGGTCACTGAAGTCATTTGTTAGATCTCATTTTGTTTGTTCCTCTGTCTGGGAGCTGAACTTAAATCTATTATACTTCTGAGTTCTTTCACATTTTCAAGAAAACACCTAATTTACTACAATGGTATAATATAATATGGTATTTAGTTCCAAGACCCAAAATAAAATGAAGAGTTTTCCAATTTTATGTAAAAATATAAATTCTTTATTATTTAAATCTCATCTAAAACAACTAAAACAATGTCATCATTTTAATTTTGGTTTTGAAGAGTCTCACTCTAGCTCAGGTTGACCTGAAACTCATTCTGTACCCAAGATTAACTTGAAACTCATGGCAATCCTCCTACCTCAGCCTCCTAAGCACTGAGATTAAAGGTGTACACAACCACATTTATCAAGCAATGCCATTCAAAAAGTACAACTCTGAAGCTATTTTTACCTGAAAGCAAAATTAATATTATCTTAAATTTATTATTTAAAAAAATACACAAAATATGGACATCAACAGGTTGTGTTTTATTGCCTCCAGCTCCACCTTTATCTACACCTTGTAAGATGGGGCATTATTTTCCAACTTAAACTAGCCAGCCTCAGATTTTACAAAAGTGAGAACAGGATTTATACTTGCCCCTGGAGCGTGCTTTGGCCATGGCAATACTAGCCCTGGCTTTGATTCTGGCTCGTGATCTTTCTTCTTCATCTTTTAATGCTTCCTTGTAATAGGATGGGTAGGCAAGAGGAGTGGTGTTATTATGCTTAGCAAAAAACTCTAAAACTTTCATTTTACTAGTCTCGGCATGGGCTCTTGGGCCCCATAAGAACTCATAAAGTGGGGGATCACTGTTAAGCACCCAACGATAGTCTAGATATCCTTTCTCTACCAAATCTTCAGTGATAAGCTTCCTAATATCTCCAAAAATGTAATGTTCTTCTCCATCATATAAGCCCATCTTATTTAGCATTTCCCATACTTGTTTTTCTGCAGCACAATTATCACTCATGAAAATGAAACCCAAGATGGTCATTATCAAGTTGGTACAAGGTATTTGTGTCTCATCATTTACTTCTGATTCATATCTTGATGTCAGTTTGCTTTTGAGTTCATAGATGCGTTTGCTGGGACCAACTACCTTCAAGTCAAGACCAAAAGAAAATTCCAAATAGTCACAGACTTTCTTCAATGTCTTAGTAAAGTGTTTCTTTTCAATTTGGTCTATGTTTCTCAGCAATTCTGACTGTGTGATGACTGTCTCCCTTTTTTTATACTTGTATAGCAAATAGTGCACTAA
The DNA here is from genome assembly GCF_020740685.1 of Jaculus jaculus. NCBI lineage: Eukaryota > Metazoa > Chordata > Mammalia > Rodentia > Dipodidae > Jaculus > Jaculus jaculus. The sequence goes on from NC_059125.1 coordinate 23,594,473, forward strand.
TAACATCACAGTATCATCTCCAAGCTTTGTGGAGTTCTCAGTAGCTTTTTGATCTTGAGCAGATTCTGTCTTTTTCTTTACTTTTTTGACTATCCTCTTGTTAGATCTTGTGTCTGAAGCAGATTCAGCTCTAGAGCTATCAGAGTTGCTATGTATTTTGGGAAGTGAACCACAGAAAACATCCTTCAATTGATCAAAAGGGGAGAAGGGACAATCAGCTTCCTGGGATACGGTGGCATGGACAGCCACTAGATCTTTAGACTCTTGGCAGGCCTGGAAGCTTTCTTCCTGAGCACGGTGCTTACTCGTCTGAACTTGATGCATAATGACTCAGTGTGGGGTCAGCAGACAAAGTAAGTTATCTCATGACCTGAAGGGGAAAATGTGAGGTCATATATGGGTCCATTCACACTTGAGATACTACTTTGACTTTTGAATGACTCTTGTGCAAGTTTAATTATAGGTCCTACTTAAGGAATCAACAGAGCTGCTAATACATAGTCTGCCTCTTTCCATTAATATAATGAAGATATAGATAACAGAGTTAATGATTAGATAATATGGGGTGTGTCTTAGGTTGCTACCTACCAGATCTTTCATGAGTTTCCTGGGACTACACAGTAAGGCCTGAAAGGTCCAAGTTTTGTGGAGGCCTGTTTGACCTGGGCCAAAAATGTATTTTGCTCACATCCAGTGTCATCTTGATTTCTTACAGGATCTAACATTCCTCTACTTTGTTTTGGGGTTAACTCCTAATTCAAAGAGAACTATATCTGCCTAGGGACACCCAAGATGGCAGCAATGGAAAATCTCCTAGGGGCTCTTTCTAGCTTGGCATAATTAATGCTCTCAATATTCACTCTGGGCTCTTGCCTTAGCTTATCAGAGAGCTCCAACTTCTATTAACCTGAAATTCATCCCCTCAAAGAAAGGCCCTCATGTACTTGAGAGCAATAGGAGGATAAAGTGAGACTTAACTCTCACGAACTTACCTTGAAATCCCTTGCGGTTAACATCATGAAGCCACTTTTGATGGCTTGCATATAGTTCCCTGAGAATTTAGGGGCTTGTTCCATCAGTATTCCTATTAGAACTTGAGGCTCATAGCTAGCCTAAAACTAACATTATCTGTGTTCCTCTAAAAGAAATGAGGGTGCTTCCATAAGGTGATATCTGTCTATGGTCTTCCAGGAATTTAAGGGACTTTTGGACTTTTGGGATGAAGTTCAAACTTAACTCAAAATCCTTATATCACCTCCTGTTAAAAAACATTACGAAAGCTACTCTGATGGTTCAAATCCAGTGTTATATATACCCATTCCCACCTGGGGCCTCCCTAGTCTTTGGGAGGGGGTAGATGGTTCCCTTTAGCCTCATAATCCTCACCTTTATGTCTTTTAGTGTGGCCATCCATCAGTTGGCCAGTGGCTGTCTCCAATGTTCAATGGCAGCCCCTCTTTGATCTCCTAAGAGGGAATTCAGCAGGTATTAAATCAGGTACGCCTTCTCCTGGTTTACTAGCAGCCTTCTACTACTACATCTGATAGAGCAGAATTATGTGAGGCCCCCTGTCACTAGGGTAGCTCGTATCCTGGTGACTCACAAAGGGAGGGCCTATGACATTCTCATCCCTTGCTGACTTAACAATGCATCCTTTACCCAATGTCTTTTTACTTCCTGAGGAGTAGAGGTTGAATTAAAGGCATATTTGGCCCTCCCATTTTGAGCCTCTCCAGCCTGATAGTAGAATCTGGGTTTGTGGGGGCCCTTTTTTATCTAGTGTAGGTTGTTCCTTCATGTCTTGCACAAGATCTTCAATACCTGGAGGCCCTGGGCCTCTGTCCTCTGCTTGTTTGACTTCATGTCTTGTTCAATGATGCTATACCTTTAAATTGTAGCATTACCAAGGGTACTACCTCAAACCATCCCTGTCCAAGTCCTCCAGGTACATATTCAAAGGGTGAAGCTCGGTCTCGGCTTCCTTTTTTTTTTTTTTTTTCTGGTGTGGAGTTGTCTTTAAACCTAACTCAAAGTCTTTATCTTAATAATACATGGGGCCTGTAACTTGTCCCTGTTAACTCTTTTCTCTGTTAACCTAACAGTGATTTAGCTCAGATCAATGGCTTCACTTTTCTGAGAAATAAGATGCAAAAATATCAAAAGCTAATTCATGCCACCTCCATATGCAGCTTTTTGGAGTAAGGGCCTTTCATCAAACTCTTCAATGTCTAGGAGGCTTTCTTGTCCTGATGTTAGCCACCTAGTCTAAGAATAAAGCTTCATTACCTGAACCCATAATGAATTTACCCTACACTTCACTGCCTTCAGTCTCCACAGGGTAAACATGTGCTTCAGCCTGTCTATGCTCTCCATATTGACTTAGAAATGTTCATAACAAGTGTCTGACTCTGGGTCAGTTTCTGGTATGAGGAGCGTGAATCTCTCAATACTTTCTTTGAGTCTTCACTTTCACTTCCTTTCACACTGGAATGCCTCTGTACAAGTTACCTTTCTCATTACTCTAACAATAGCTGATAGAAACACAACTTCAAGAAAAAAAAAAGGTTATTTTGGCTCATGCTTTAAGAATGCAGTCCATCATAGTGGGGAGTCACAGCAGTAGGAGCAGTTTCTGGCTATGGTCATTATGGTTAAAACAAATGTAATGGTTAAAATGGTAGAGTGAGTAACCTGGGGAAAATAAATGAGGTGTGCAGCTGTTTATGAGGCAGCCAAGCTAAGTAAGGGCTGGAGTAGAAACAACAAAGCCAGCAGGTTCTGGCAAACTCCCACTAAGCTATGACTTGATTTTACAATGTACTGTTGCCTTTTACCCTAGTAAACTTCTCAACTTTATAAGGACTATGTATAACTTTAATATATATTCCTACATCCAATATCTCTAATTATAAGATACTACATTGTGGGTAAAAAGAATCTCTATCAGGGCTTGAGAGATGGCTTAGTGATTAAGTGCTTGCCTGTGAAGCCTAAGGACCCCTGTTCGAGGCTTGATTCCCAAGGACACCCATGTTAGGCAGATGCACAAGGGAGTGCACGTGTCTGGTTGGAGGCCCTGGCACACCCATTCTCTCTCTCTCTCCCTCTATCTCTCTTTCTCTGTCACTCTCAAATAAATAAATAAAAATGAACAAAAATTGTTTTAAATAAAGAACCTCTAACAAAGCTTCTGCCTATTCCAGGAGGAAGATCCCTCAAGATCCTCAAGGAGTGAGAAATGGAAGTAGAAATAGTACACTAGCATTTTTGAGTCCAGATACTCAAAGGCAGCTTTTGTAGTTGCCCCTCAGCTTGATCAGGTGTGTGTGGGGGGATTCTAATATTGCAGTAGAGTTTCATTTGTTGTAACAACTATACCACTATGGAAGGCTTCTTGATAATGTGGAAGCTCTGAGTGATGGTTTGAATGTGAATGTATGACCCCCATAGGCTTAGGAGCTTTAGATTAAGCTTGCAATTTGAGTCTTTAGCAGCCTGTTGGAGGAGGTGTCACTAGGGTGGGTGGATACTAAATCCAACCCTAAGGTGTGTCCAGAGAAGTTTGAGCTCTGGCTGTCCATGTTTCCTTGCCTTTGGTGGCATCTCTCTTCTGTGTATCTATGGATTAGAGCCAGCTTCTTCCAACATTGATGGTGTTTCCCCTAAATTCTGTAAGCCTGATATAAACCCTTTCCTCCCATAAGCTGCTCTGCTTAGATGTTTGTCCCGTGACACAAAGGTAACTTCAGCACTATGTATGCCAGCAAAGAGACTCCATATTTTTCTCTCATCTGGTCTGTGAAACTAGTATGCAGTAGAGAATAATGTTCAAAGCAACATCAACATAAACAAAGAGTTTGGTTGAAGGACCAAGTGCAAGTAAGCCTATACCTAAACACTGCCAAAGTAAAGAACTACGTGCAAGAGGCTTTTAATAGAAGGGTTACTGGGGAGTTTAGTGGTTGGAATCAGATATCCCCCATAAACTCTTGTGTTTTGAATTCTTGGTACCAAACTGATGACAATCTGAGGAGTGGAGCCGTGCTGGTGGAAGTGTGTTATTGAGGGCAGGATTGGGGTATTATAGCCACCTCCTCCTTGCTAGAGCTCAGCTCACTCTCCTGCCTTGTTTTCCACCTGCTGTCAGAGGTGATGTCCAGCTTCTGCTCATGGCATACTTTCCTCTGTCATCAGGCAACTTCCCCTCAAGACTGTGAGCCAAAATAAGTGTTCCTCCCATCAGCTACTTTTAATTGGGCGCTTTATCCCAGCAACAAGGTTACTACAGAAGGGAATGATATGACAGACATGGACATTTTCACGAATTTGGAAAGCCCATGACTTAGGGAAAGGAAGAGCATCTTGATCTTTGTTCCTAAAAGAGCATGTGTGGGCTTCATGGAAGTAAGTAGTTTTGGTGAATTAGAGTGGGAAGAGTTAGGCTATGATGCAGATTTTAGAACTAGGGTTCTCTGGGATGGAGTCAAAGAGACATATAATTTAGGGAGGGCTGAACCTGTTCTCATGTACTAGGACATAGATTAAGTCAATTCTCAGAGATTTTTGAGCTTCCAAAAAAATACACATATATAATCATTTTATTAAAAAAATACAAAACAATGGGCTGGAGAGATAGCTTAGCAGTTAAGTGCTTGCCTGCGAAGCCTAAGGACACCAGTTCAAGCCTTGATTCCCCAGGACCCATGTTAGCCAGATGCACAAGGGGGCACACGCATCTGGAGTTCGTTTGCAGTGGCTGGAGGCCCTGGCGTGCCCATTCTCTCTCTCTCTATCTGCCTCTTTCTCTCTCTGTCGTTCTCAAATAAATAAATAAAACTGAACATTTTTAAAAAAAAAAAGAAAAAAAATACAAAACAAAACAAAACCTAGTCAACCATTAAGCAAAAGGTGGACATAGGCAAATGAGGACTACAGATAGTCGCCAAATGATGATTAATTCTGTTTCATCCCTTTTCATATCACACATGGAAGAAGAGACTGGGCACCAGTTTTCTTGTTTTCACCGTCTAGAGACATCATACAGTAGTCAAAAAGAAATAAATTGAAAGAATATTTGTCCCATGTGGAAGGAGTGGAACAATGTGGATTCTAAACAAATTCAGGCCCAGCTTTAAGTTTTCCTCTGAGGGGCCATATGAAATGAAATCAGGAATGCAGACAAGTTCTAGCAAGGCTCAAACTCTTTGTGAATTGAGTGCAATAAGTCTGGTCTCACAAAGCCTTCTGCATGTATGCAATATATGAAAGTCCCTGAAATGGTGCCTGGAATTTATTGCATATTTAATATTTGACAGATATTATGATTATTATCTTGACCTCAGTTCCTACCAAAATCTTCTTCAAAAAAGCATGAAAAGTTCAAATACAAGCAGCACTCTGATGTAAGAGAGATCAGTCGAAATGAGATGTAAGAAAACTTCATGTGTTTTCTATGTAACTTCTAAACTTGTAACCTCTTATGTTTGAGTGTGGTAGTATATTTTTTTCAAGTTGAATGAAACTCAATGTCCCTAAAATTTCTATCAACTATAAAGTGCTTCCATCTTTTCTATGTTTCTGTCTCCCAAACCACACCTTTTTTTATCATTTATTTCACTCTAATTGAAACCCTACCTCTCACTGAAGTTTTGACAGAGTATACCCAAAATCACCTAAGGAGATTTCCCTTTAATGCCTTTCCCAGGTCAGAGCAAATATTATGAGAAAAAGAGCTTCTGAGCACACCTGCTATGTGGTGACACCACTCTCGAAAGCTCCTGGGACCCTATGCTCATAAAACTCATACTTAACGCACTGTGCTCAGCTGTATTGGGAACAGAACAGTGGGAAATTATACAGGTTATTTCATTAGAAAGGAAGATGATTTTCTGCTTTATCTATGACCCCAAAATAACTACTAAAAGCAATTTCTATTTTATGTATTAGTTTTCTTCTTGATGTTGTTTTAACTGTGGATATATAATCTTGAAGAGAAATCCTCTGGTCACCATGCTTGCAAACTCATCAGACCACTTGACCCAAGTTAATATTAAATTGAGCCACAGTGAAAGACAGACAGTTTGCCCAAGACCCCAAACCCTAGTACCTCAGGGAATTATCAGACATTATCACATTGTTTTATCTGATTCCTCTTTTTTAAAAAAAATTTATTTATTTATTTGAGAGTGACAGAGAGAGAAAGAGGCAGAGAGAGAATGGGCACGCCAGGGCTTCCAGCCATTGCAAACAAACTCCAGACACGTGCACCCCCTTGTGCATCTGGCTAACGTGGGTCCTGGAGAATCGAGCCTCGAACCGGGGTCCTTAGGCTTCACAGGCAAGTGCTTAACCGCTAAGCCATCTCTCCAGCCCTATCTCATTCCTCTTATTGTTTTTGAAGTTCTTATGTTGTAGGAAGTGTGGTGGTTTGACTCAGGTGTTCCCCATAAACTTTGGTTTTCTAAATGCTATGTTCCCAGCTGATGGAGATTTGGGAATTAATGCCTGCTGGAGGCGGTATAATGTTGGGGGCAGGCATATAGGTTTTATACCCAGTTGCCCCATGCCAGTGTTTGGCACATACTCTTGTTCTTATTGTCCACTTATGTGGGCCAGGGGGTGAGGTCCACCCTCTGCTCATGTATGATTGTTTTCTCCTGCCATTGGGGAGCTTCCCGCTAGAGCCTGTAAGCCAAAATAAATCTGTTTTTCCCACAAGCAGCTCTTGGTTGGATGATTTGTACTAGCAATGTGAACCTGACTTCAACAGTAAAGTGGTACTGAGGAGTAGCATTGCTGCTAGACACTTGAGAATGTGGCTTTGGCCTTTTGGAGCTGATTTTCAAGAGGAATGTGGGAGGATTTGATACCTTGGCCTAAGAGATGACTTGCAGTGCTGTAAGTACAGCTTGATGGACTGTTCGGGTCTGAGCTGCAAGATCTGAATGCAGTAAGAGCTACGAACTGTGAGGTTTGGCTTGTGAGGGTGAGAAAGAGTTTTGCTTGGACTGGGATCGCAGTTTGTGTGAGGCTTGCTGTTATCCCCATGTCCTGAGACATTATGAAGTGTTGCTTTGCATATAAATGAACTGGTGTGGGCAGAGGGATATGGCATAGAAAGAAAAATTTAGGGGTGAACTACTACTGCCCATTCAACTTCAATTGAGATTATAACCTTTGAGATTGGGCAAGCTGAACTGCACTGGGGCAATAGGAAGAATGTAGACTCTTTTGAAGGGGCCTGAGTGCTCAAGGAGTGTCTTGTTCTTCAAAGTCTGCTTCATTCCCCCCTGGATTAACAAATTGGCACCCTACCTGGTATTGTGGAGTATAAGAAATGCAGGAAAGAGAGAGTCACTGAGTTTGCAACATGGTCTTGTGTTTTGGAAATGGCCATGGTCCACAAGGCAGGTATGCTGGATGCCTGCATGGATAGCCAATGGAATTAAGGATGAATTGTGGATTGCAGTGGTTACCCACTGAAGATGCCAGGACCACAAGATGGCTGCTAAGTAAATCTGCTGGCCTGTATCAAGGTTTCCAGGACTCTTAGTAGCCTAGCTGGAAGGGAAGAATTGGAATGCCATAGACTTGTTGCTGGTTAGAAATACTGGGTTTGGAGATTTGTCATTGACTAGAGTTGTTAACTTGGAGCTACAGTTTGATGTTTGCCCTGGTGGTTTTAAATCTTGTATTGGTTGAATATTTCTTTGCTATGCCCAATGCCATCTTTTGCAGTGTGAATGTTTATTCTGTGCTTTTATGGCTTGGGGGGGTTGGTATTATGGCTCAGTTAGATCTTGAACTATGGGGATGTATTAACATCATTGGAATTGATTTAAAAAAAAAACTATGGGGACTCATAAAGTTGAACTGAACACATTTTTATATCATGTATGGATATGAGTTTATGAGTGCCAGGAACAGAATGTTGTGGTTTGATTCAGGTGTCCCCATAAAGTTAAGTTTCTGAATGCTAGGTTCCCAGCTGATAAGAGATTTGGGAATTAACACTTCCTTGAGGCGGTGTATTGTTCAGGGTGGGCTTATGGGTATTATAGTCAGGTTCCCCATGGCAGTGTTTGGCACACTCTCTCATTCCTATTATCCACTTATGTGGACCAGGGGGTAATGTCCACCCTCTGCTCATGCCATCTTTTCCCCCTGCCATTGTGGAGCTTCCCCTTGAGCCTATAAGCTAAAATAAACCTCTTTTTCCCACAAGCTGCTCTTGGTTGTGTGATTTCTAACAGCAATGCAAACCTGACTGCAATAGGAAGCATTTTAGCTTCTTCCTTAAATGACACCTGCTCCTAAACACCAAACTTCAGGGGACACAGGAAGGCCCACTTATCCTGACTTTCTCAATACTAGCATAGAATGTTCCAAAAAGCCAATGGCCAGGCACACTTTGATAAATAAAACAAACAGTATACAAACGTTTCAGATTTATTTATTTATTCTATAACCTTAAGTAAGTTTTGTCTGAGTATGTATCTCAGTCTTATAGAACAAACTAAAAGTGATGTGAACTCAAAAATATATAACCTTTGACTTCTTTTTTTCTCTATTTCTGTACCTTAACTATTTTGTTACTGTTCCATTCACAGTTACAGTGAAATGATCAACACATTTACTTTTGCAACTGGAAAATATGGATAATTTCCCTATTAAATTCTACAAGATTATAAAACTCTCATTCTTAAACCTCATAAACATTGACATATGCATGACTCATATAACTCAAGTACTTGTCTTTTTCAGCTACATAAATTTTCTATTAAAAGTAGTAACAGGGCTAGAGAGATGGCTTAGCAGTTAAGCACTTGCCTGTGAATTCTAAGGACCCTGGTTCGAGGTTTGATTCCCCAGGACCCATGTTAGCCAGATGCATAAGGGGGCGCAGGCATCTAGAGTTTGTTTTCAGTGGCTAGAGGCCCTGGTGTGCCCATTCTTTCTATATATCTGCCTCTTCCTCTCTTTGTCTTTTGCTCTCAAATAAATGAATAAAAATAAACAAAAAAAATTTTAAATGGAGTAACAGTTAAGCAACTGTCCAAGTGAGCACATAGACAGGAACTCATGCTGTACACTGTGCTGTGCTGAACATCAACCCATCCTCCACTAAACTGAACATTAACTTTCTCTTCAGAACGTAGTCAGATATCTGTCTTCCTTCACTTGGAACAAGAGAATCTGGACATGGCCTTGCAACTGGAACTGGCCCTGGAAGTATTCCGAGCTTTGGCTATGGCCTTTGCTTTTGCTCGTTCTTCCTCATCTTTCAGTGCCTCTTCATACAAGGCTTCAAAATTGCTAGGCACACATTCATGAATCTTGCACAAAAACTTCAGAACTTTCATCTTGTTGGTTTCAGCATAGGATCTTGGGCCCCACAGGAGTTGATGGCGTGGTGGATCACTGCCGGGTACTTGCTGATACTCCAGGTAATTTTTTTCCACTAAATCCTTAGTGATGAACTTCTTAGCATCTCCAAAAATGAAGTGATTCTTGCCTTCACAGATTCCCATCATATTGAGCACTACCCAGACTTGCTCCTCTGTGGCACAGTTGCCCTTGGAGAAGATCACGCCGAGGACAGTCATCAGCAGTCCAGTCATAGGTATGCCTCTGTAATCACTCACTGTTGTATCATCATCGAGGTCCAGCTTGTTGATGAGAACATAGGTGTTCTTCTTGGGATCCACTTCTTTCATGTCAAGGCCAAAGAGCAGCTCCACATGGTCACAAGCTTTCCTAAGGATTATCGGGAAGTGATTCTTACATGTTTTCATTACATTTTTCAACATCTCTGCCTTTGTAATGGGTTCTTTCACTTGATACTTGTATAGCAAGTAATTCACCAACACCGCCACCTTTGCATGTATAGGATGTGTTTGCAACTTCTTAACGCTAACTTCTAAATCATCTGGCTTTTCCTCAACTTGGTTTTTAGCACCTTCATTAGATTTGGGAGATGTAATAGGTATAGAAGCAGCCAAAATAGATGGGGTTTCCTCAAGCTCCTCTTGGGTGTAGATTGCTCCAGCAGCAGATGATTCTTGGGAGACAGCTTTGATCTCAGGGGTAGAAGAAGATGGCTCTTCTTCTTCTACCACAGTGGCTTCGGTGCCACATGAATCCTTTAATTCTTTTTGAGCCTGGCGACGCTTCTCACGGGCACGGAGCTTACTCTTATGACCCCTAGGCATGATGACTCTAGTCAGAGACAGCAGACAGGGCTGTGGAAGACAAGACAGGTAGTTAAGTAACCTGGATGTGATTCCTTTCAGCAAGAAGATGCTACTTTGTACTCATCCAAGGGTGCCTCTGTAGGTGTCCATGAGGGCACTGCTCCAGGAATTCATTAGGCTCCTCTTTTCTGATGAGTCTTTTCCCTAAGTACAAGACTCCTGTGCTTACCTCTATTGATCTATACATTCTTATGCCTACCCACCCCCCTTGGATCCCTAGATGAGTGACTCATGGGAATATCTTTTATTTATATTTGCCTGGTTATGGCCTGGAATGGAAGCAATGGGAAAGCTTTGTAATGCCTTCTACACTTAGAAGTCATTAAATTAACCAGTTGTTAATTAAGCCCTCTTTCCTCCCTCTCTCTCTCTAATACACACACACACACTCTCTCTCTCTCTCTCTCCCTCTCTCTCTCTCTCTCTCTCTCTCTCTCTCTCAATTCTCATATAGCTCCTGGAGGGCCTCAGATTCACTGCATACAATGTAGTGAAGGATGAACTTGAACTCCTGATGTTGCCTCTACCTACCAAGTAGTTCAATTACAGCCATATGCCACTGTCTCTCCCTCTTCTTTTCCTTGAGATTGGACCTTTGGCCTCATGCATTCTAGACAAGCACTCTACTGTTAAACCATACTTGGAACCTTCATCTTTGCTTTTTATAGGGCCTAATCCCTCTTCTCTCCTAACCTGAGAATTGACACTACAGAAAAACTAAATATTCCTGAGCCTACTGAAGAATTTAGAGGGCTGTGGATGTAGCTTAGTGGTACAGTGCTTATCTAGCACACACTAAGTGCTAAGTTCAACTACTAAAATCATACTCATGCACACACACAAATATATAAACCAAAACATTTGACTTCAGGTATGGCAGGGCTTGCCTATAATTCCACACTCACTACTGAGGCCAAAGAGTAGCTTTGAGCCCTATGTGTACTGCAGAGGGACAATGATGCTACCTAGGCTACAGAGTTACACCATATATCAAATAGTTGACAATGGAGAAATAGACAAGTAGATGGGATAGGGGAAGGGTTAACCAAAGCTTTGTAGCTATGAAAAAAAAAAATCCTTAGAAAATTTGTTTAAACATAATAAAATACATAAATAAAAAATTAGAATTAACAGAAGTACCCTATAGAGTCATAGTGCTTGTCTTAATAGCCATGGGCTATTAAATAGTTTTAACAGTGCCAGCCAATGATATTTCCCAATGAGTTATTGTCAGGGAGCTCCCCACTAGGCTCTCCCAAACAATACACCTATTGCCATGACTCTTGGCTTCCCATTAGGACTAAAAGATTCAACCTTTTTGCTGCACATACCACACCCAGCAGTTGCAGAACATAGAGAAAGTATGCTGGAACTGAAGTGGAAAGTTTCCTCTTGCTGGCTAGTTTTGACTGTGCCTAAACTTGCTATAAAGGCTGCTAGCAGAGAAGTCATCAAAAATACTACCCAGCGAAGAACCCTGGATTCAACAATACTGACTCAACAGGTAAGATGTATCCTCTGATGCAATAGTTGTATGAAGGTTGTAAGAGTGACCAACATCTCTATGATTGGATTTGAAGCCTGTCCTACAGGAGGAAATACCTGCCTGATACTGAAAAACAAGTCCATTGCCCATGGCTAGGGAGAATGTAGACACTAGGGATGAACGCATTGTTGCTGTATTGCTAAATGGATGTGTTGTCAAACTGCCTCCTAAATATTTGTCTTTATATAAGCAGTTCAGTTCTGCTTGATCTGAAAAGTTTATTTTTATAAAGTCAATTATTTTGTTATACTTTTTGAAATTTGACAGGGGGATATGGTCAATTTAGAAAATGACTACTTGTCAAATGCTGAAAATAAATGACTACTGAGTACTTGGCTCTGAAGCAGACATAGACTTCATCCTTTCCAGGGCTCAGGGAACATCACAGAAGATGAGATGTAAAAATTTAAGGGTAGTAGGATGGGGAAGGACACTATGGAATTCTGGTGTTCTCAGGATGTGACAAGACCACTGCCCTCATGAACTCACACCAGATATAACTACAAGTACAAGACCTGCAGATGATGTGTCAGTCAACATTCTCTTATAGATAATAGAGGACCTTTGTAGGCTGTTTACCTCCCAAAAGACCTAATGACAATTAAAGTTTGCTAAGGAAGGGCAGTTATTCTCTTATTTTTTTTTTTTCATTATTTTAGAGACAGTGAGAGAGACAGAGAGTAGGAATTAGCATGCTAGAGCCTCAGGCATTGCAATTGCACACGAGACACTTGTGTCACCTAGTGGGCATGTGAGACCTTGCTCTTGCCTCACCTTGATGTATCTGGCTTATGTGGGATCTGGAGAGTCCAACATGGGTCCTTAGGCTTTGCAGGGAATCACCTTAAATGCTAAGCCATATCTCCAGCCCTGTCATTCTCTTCTGTGGCACAGATACTAGTAAAACAGAAGAAGTTCAGTAAGAGTGAGGAGGATGAGGGTGGCTAATACGAGGTATGTATGTTAAAATGTAATATATACATATCAAAATGTCAAACAACAAATGATAACACACATACAATAAATGATAACACAAGCAAAAAATACAGAATTCAATTTAAACTAGAGAGGGGGCCTGGAGAGATTACTTAGTGTTAAGGCACTTGATTGCAAAGCCCAAAGAACACAGGTTCAATCCCCAGGACCCACGTAAGCCAGATGCACAAGGTGGCACATGCATCTGGAGTTCATTTTCAGCAGCTGAAGGCTCTAGCATACCCATTCTCTCTATATATGCCTCTTTATATCAATCTCAAAACAATAAATAAAATTAAGTTAAAAATTTTTAAATAGAGATGCCTCAGATTCAGAATTATAGCACTTACAAGCCTAGATCATGAATCATGTGTTTTTAATACTAAGGTTTCGGGCTGGAGAGATGGCTTAGCGGTTAAGCGCTTGCCTGTGAAGCTTAAGAACCCTGGTTCGAGGCCGGTTCCCCAGGTCCCACGTTAGCCAGATGCACAAGGGGGCGCACGCGTCTGGAGTTCGTTTGCAGAGGCTGGAAGCCCTGGTGCGCCCATTCTCTCTCTCTCCCTCTATCTGTCTTTCTCCCTGTGTCTGTCGCTCTCAAATAAATGAATAAAAAATAAAAAAATAAATTTTAATACTAAGGTTTCTTATCATGACTTCTTATGGATTCTTTTTTTTTTAATTTTATTTATTTGAGAGCGACAGACACAGAGAGAAAGACAGAGGGAGAGAGAGAGAATGGGTGCGCCAGGGCTTCCAGCCCCTGCAAACGAACTCCAGACGCATGCGCCCCCTTGTGCATCTGGCTAACGTGGGACCTGGGGAACCGGCCTCGAACCAGGGTTCTTAAGCTTCACAGGCAAGCGCTTAACCGCTAAGCCATCTCTCCAGCCCCTTCTTATGGATTCTTGATATTGTCTCCCTGTTAACTTCAGGCCTATACAACTCACACCAAGACACACATTCACCTGATATTACAAAATATACAGCATAACTGTATGTTTGGGAGAGGGACAGTCTACTGAATGACAGATTTGCCCAGGGCTACAGAATATCCTCCACAGAAGCACAGCCTGCCTTCTCAGCTTTACTGTCAGAATAACATAAGATGGTTTCCTCTAAAGACCAGCCACTTACCCATCCCTCACCTGAGGTAGATGGCAGAGCTGATAACCTCACCTTCTGCAGCAGATGGAGGGGAAGTCTAGCATAATACTGTAAACCTTAACCGTGGAATCTCATAGCTACCAGATTCTCAGTGTTTGTTCCCCCCTCTGCAGTTTGGCCTCTCCCATATCCACTGTACCACCTTCGAATATCCCAGGTGACTCCCATACAAGTTAGACTCTAAGGTCTTGCAACAGGTGTCATGCTTTTCTGGGAAAACCTTGTGATTTTTTGGTTTTGTTTTTCAAGGTAGGGTTTCACTGTAGCCCAGGCTGACCTGGAATTCACCATGTAGTCTCAGGGTGGTCTCGAACTCAGTGATCCTCCTACCTCTGCCTCCCAAGTGCTGGGATTAAAAGCATGTTCCACCACATCCAGCCTTCTTGTGATTGTTTTTTTTAAATTAAGAACTTTATTGTATGAATATGTTGTATAATGGTCATATTCTCATTGGAGTACTCTTGTTTCCTCTTCCAGGCTCATTCCACTGAGGGTCTTCCTCAACGGGGTTATCAGTATTCATTGTGGGGACATGACGACACCAGTCAGTCCCTGGAATGGTTGGTGGGGAGAGACAATACCTGGAACACTTTTAATTCCAGCATGATATACCCTGAGACAATAATATGGCAATTTCTGAGCTAGATTTAGCAAGACTATGTTTTAAAAGAACACTAACTAAATAGCATAACTTTGTTTTATGGAGCTGGGGCATGTACTCCAGTGATGGAGAGCTTCTTAGCATAAGTGAGGCCCTAGGTTTGATATCAGGCATTATTAAAATCCAATCAATCAACACAAAACCAGAGTTACTAATAACCTCTCTTGGGTTCTCAAAATAATCATAATATCAAACCCATCTCAAGTCTTCTATAGAAGTGGAGTTAAAAAGCCACAGGTAAGGGCTGGGGATATAGCTTAGTAATTAAGGTGCTTGCTTGTGAAGCCTAAGGACACTTGTTTGACCCCACAGATACCATGTAAGCCAGAAGTACAAGGTGATGCATGTGCAAGGTCTCACATGCCATGCACACAAGGTGGCACACATGTCTGGGGTTCGATTTCAGTGGTTGGAGGCCATGGTGCACCAATTCTCTCCCCCTGCCCCTCTCTCATAAAACAGGCATAGATAAGATTTCTGACAGAATGGATGGGACAGGAAAGGGATCTGTCATGGTAGGGTAAGGAGTCTCTCAAATCATACACAGTATCTGGAAGGTATTCCATTTTATCTGTGTTATAGCACAATCACTTGTAGACTTTCCAAGACTGCTGTGTTAGTGTGAATAGATGGCCCCCAATACATTCAGTGTTTCGTTAGTCTGTTGTTTGGATCTGTAGCCACCTGGCTGGAGAAGGTGTCACTGGGAAGATCTTAAGGTGTGGTGGTGGGTTGGAAATTCCAATATAAATTATGCAAAGTGCCTAATTACACCTGGGGTTCCTGAAGTGTGCTATGTGGTCTGGTATTTGGCTTCTGGTTTTCTCTCTCTCTTTTTTTGGACCTGTGAAAGCAGGGCAGCTTCTTTTGCCATTATGGAACTTTCCCAGGATCCATAAGCTTCAATAAATCCCTTAATTCCACAACTGTGCCTGGTTTGGAAGTACATCTCAATGTACCTGAAGCTGTCTACTACAGAAACTGGTACCAGGATGTGGGATGAAATGAACCTGACTATGTGGATTTTGGTATTTTGGAAATTTTGTTTTGGAGGAATAGGCATGAACTTGCAACTAAAAATGGCTTCTGGAGCAGTGAGCTAAGTATTATGGACTATTATGGTGAGAGTCTGAGAATGCTCAATGTAGACAGAATTGAACTTGGAAGCTCAGCTTATGAGCTTTATAAGGGGAAGGAAAGAGCAGAGAACTTTGTTGGAACTGGGCTACTGCCATTAAGAGCTGACTACATTCTGCGGTCCATGCCAAGAGAGTTTAATCAAGATTAAATTTGTAATGGACTTCTGTGCTTGGCTAAAGATATTGGACTGGGAGGTTTAATATTTTAAGTTGGAAAATGTCAAGCAAGATAAAATTTCAGGCACTGAGACTGGTTTTAGGTTACTGAAGCAACTATTGTCAACACTTTAGCAATCTTAAGGAAAGTAGCCCAACTTCTTTACATTAAAACAATGGAGAGATGTCGGAGGAAAGACTATGACAGAAATGCAAACTCTTGGAAAGAGTTGACTGGAGACTTCGGGCCAAGATGGAGACCGCCTAGCTGTGCTGCAAATACCGGGGAAAGAAAGGCAAGAAATTAAGGGTTATCAGGGTCTTCTTGCTAGTGGGAGGGCACAGAGTGGGGAAAAACAGGGAATCACAGATCGCCTCTCAGGTGGGTAGTCTACCCCCCCCATACAGCTGCCGCGCCCTGTGCCCCAAGCAGCTGTGCTCTGATTGCGCACCCGCCAGCCTGTGCTCTGCTTGGTTTGCACACCCACGGGGGCCACCTCTGCTGTGATTAGGCAGCTGGCAGACCCCCCCACTGCTGTGCTCCAATCGCTTGCCAGCCAGCTAGCCTCTGCTGTGTCCCGATCCCATGCCTGCATCAGCTGCCCCTGCACTACAATTGCACGTGCAGCGGGCCCAGCCCAACAGCAAGGGCCACACAAGCCCACACTGAGTCACTAGCACCAGCTCAGGTGCCATTCCCTACCTGTACGTCGCTGCCCATCCCCCACTCCCCTAAAGCAGGAGAGCGCAGACTGTTTGCAGGTCCCAGTGTTCCCGGACAGAGTTTAGGCCACTTCAGGGCTTCCTACCTCAGTCCCCTTTCAAGCTCGAAGGCAGGCAGCTTTGGTGCATTACTGGGTGAGAATTCAGGCAACTTTGGCGCCCCTGTCAAGCAGTAGATAGGCCGCTTTGGCAAGAGAGAGCAAAAACCCAGGCTGCTTGGCAACTGCCCCAAACTGCCTTAGAATCTCATTGAGCGAGAGCCCAAGCTGGTCCACCCACCTACCTGGCCATACACTGACATGGGTAGACCACAGCACAAAAGAAATAACATTAAAAATAAAATGCAAGAAAATCCAGACAGATCACCCAGTCAACAAGGATTACATCTAACCAAAACATAGAAGAGTGTTTAGGATCAGAACATCAAGTGGAAGCTATGAGCAATGCAACCCTGACCAACCTACTGCTAGAACTTGCAGGAAAGCTACAAAGGACAGATAATCGTGTGGATGCTACCATCACTAAGCTAGAACAATATGATAAGACACTGGAAGGAATTCAAAGAGAGCTAAGAGAGTTGAGGGAGAGTGAAAAAAAGAGGACCTTAAATATCAGCTGGCCACACTAAATGAAAACATAAAGAAATGCAAGGATGAATTCCAAGAATCATCAAGAAAATCAGAAAATGAGGTGAAAACAGAGCTGGACAGAGCAATGGAAGTGATACATAGGAAAGTAGTAGAAAATGCAAACTTAATTGAACAAGTCCAAAACACGCTAGAGGCTCTCAAGAATAGAGTCAGCGAAGTGGAGGATAGAAACTCTGATCTGGAAGACAGGATGGAAGAAACAGTTCGAGAGTTCAAAAATTTCAGTAAGTTCAAAAGTTCCTGTGAACAGAACATGAGGGAATTGTGGGATACACTTAAACGTCCTTATATCAGAATCATTGGAATACCAGAAGGAGAAGAATTTCAGACCAAAGGCATGGAGAACTTATTTAACACAATAATTGAAGAAAACTTCCCCAGTCTCTTAAAAGAAAGGCCCATCAAGATACAAGAAATGAACAGAACTCCTAACAGACTAGACCAAAGGAGAAACTCCCCAAGACATATTATCATTAACACTCTAACCATTGACACCAAAGAGAAAATCCTAAAAGCAGCTACGGAAAAACAGCACACCACTTTCAAAGGAAACGCCATCAGAATTAATTCAGACTTCTCAATGGAAACCCTGAAATCTACAAGGGCCTGGAATGAAACTCTCCACACTCTAAGAAACTATGGCTTCCAACCCAAACTACTCTACCCGGCAAAAGTCTCCCTTATAATAGATGGTGAAAGGAAAACTTTCCATGACAAAACTCAGCTTTACAATTATATGAACACAAAACCAAACCTACAGAAAGTATTCAAGGAAATTCTCCACAGAGAAGAAACAAATAACCAAACACAAATGCCTACAAGAATCAGATCACAACAACCAAACCCAGAGTAGTCACAAAAAATTTCAAATTCCATGAAAACACCAACACAACTCTACCACCACAACATGGCAGGGATCAAATCAAATCTCACAGTTATCAGCCTAAATATTAATGGCCTTAATTCACCCATCAAGAGACACAGGCTAACAGGGTGGATCAAAAAATTAGACCACCAATGTGCTGCCTTCAAGAAACCCACCTTATCACTAAAGACAGAAACCTCCTCAGGGTGAAAGGGTGGAAAAAATGTTCCAATCAAATGGGAATAAGAAACAAGCAGGCATAGCTATATTAATATCAGATAAAATTGACTTCAAACCAAAAATAATCAAAAAAGACAAAGAAGGCTACTTCCTACTTATAAAAGGAATGATCAATAAAGAGGATATTACAATAATAAATCTGTATGCACCAAACACAGGGGCACCACAGTTCATAAAACAAAACCTACTTGACAATAAAACAGAAATAACCACCAACACCATCATAGCTGGGGACTTCAACACACCATTATCAGTAATAGACAGATCATCCAAACAGAAACTCAACAGGGAAGTAAGAGAGCTCAACAAAACCATAGAACACTTAGACCTAATAGACATCTACAGAACGTTCTATCCCAAATCCACAGACTACACATTCTTCTCAGCAGCCCATGGAACATTCCCTAAAATAGACCATATAGTGGGTCACAAAGACTGCCTCAACATATTTAGGAAGATTTACATGATTCTGTGAATGATATCAGATCACAATGCTATATTGCTAGAAATCAACAACAAAAGACCCACCATGAATCCCAACGGCAACTGGAAACTGAACAGCACACTTTTAAACAATAAATGGATAGTGGATGAAATAAAAAATGAAATTGCAAAATTCCTGGAATTGAATGACAATGAGAAAACATCATGCCAAAACATATGGGACACAATGAAGGCAGTCCTCAGGGGAAAATTCATACTACTCAATGCCTTCATAAAAAAAGACAGAAAGATCCCAAATCAACAGCCCAACCATCCACCTAAAGGCATTGGAAAAACAAGAAAAATCCAACCCAAAGAGTTCCATAAGGAAAGAAATAATTAAAGTCAGAGAAGGAATTAATGAATTGGAAACCAAGGAAACAATTAAGGCAATTGACAAAACAAAGAGCTGGTTCTTTGAAAAAATAAACAAGATTGACAAACCTCTGGCCAATTTGATCAAGCAAAAAAAGGAGAGACTCCAAATTAACAAAATTCAAAATGAAAAAGGAGAGATCACAACAAACACAAGTGAAATTGGGAGAATCATCAGGACTTATTTCAAAAACCTCTACTCCACAAAACTGGAAAATGTGGAGGAGATGGATAAATTCCTGGACGCATATCATCTACTAATTCTAAACTCAGAGCAGATTAATCACCTCAATGAACCCATCACAATCATGGAGATTGAAAAAGAATTTTAAAAAACCTCCCAAAAAAGAAGAGTCCAGGACCAGATGGATTCCCATCCGAATTTTATCAAAACTTCATGGAAGAACTCAAACCAATCTTTCTAAAACTGTGCCACACAATTGAAGAACAGGGAAAGCTACCCAACTCCTTCTATGAAGCTAGTATCACCCTAATCCCAAAACCAGGCAGAGATGCCACAATAAAAGAAAACTAGCGGTCTATTTCCCTAATGAACTTAGATGCAAAGATGCTGAACAAAATCCTTGCAAACCGAATCCAACAACACATCAAAAGCATTATCCACCTTGACCAAGTGGGATTTATCCCAGGAACACAACAGTGGTTCAACATACAAAAATCTGTCAATGTAATACACCACATAAACAAGCTTAAACATAGAAACCACATGATCATTTCAATAGATGCAGAAAAGGCCTTTGACAAGATACAACATCACTTCATGATCAAAACATTGGAGAGAATCGGCATGGCTGGTTCACATCTTAACATAATAAACATATCCTCAGCAAAAGAAATACCTCTGGTGGCATCACCATACCTGATCTAAAGCTATACTACCAAGCCATAGTAATAAAAGCAGCATGGTACTGGCATATAAACAGGAGTATAGACCAATGGAATAGACTTGAGGACCCGGATTTTGGGTCAAGCAACTATAGCTACTTCATATTTGACAAAGGCCTGAACAATATAGGCTGGAAAAAAGATAGCATCTTCAACAAATGGTGCTGGACAAACTGGATAACCACATGCAGGAAACTTGATTCACACATTTCACCATGCACGACACTTTCACCATGCACGACACTCAAATCCAAATGAATCAAAGACCTCAACATAAGACAAGACCAGAAACTTGAATACTACTGGAAGAAAATTTAGGAAGTACTTTCCATGATATAGGAATGGAAAAAGACTTCCTGAACAAAACCCCAGTGGCTCAAGTTCTTAAACAGTCACTTAACCAATGGGATCATATGAAGCTGAAGAGTTTCTTTACAGACAAGCATATAATAAGCAAAGCCAATAGAATGCCCACAGAATGGGAGAAAATATTTGTGGGTTATCCCACTGATAGAGGCCTAATATATAAAATATACAAAGAACTCAAAATTCTAAACAATAAGAAGACAAATACCCAATCACAAAATGGGGTGCAGAGTTGAACAGGCAGTTCACCGAGGAAGATATACAAATGGCAAACACACACCTAAGAAAATGGTCATCATCCCTAATCATCAGAGAAATGCAAATTAAAACAACTATGAGATTCCACCTTACCCCAATAAGGATAGGCAACAAAAAATTAAATGAAAATAAATGCTGGCGAGGATGTGGAGAAGCAGGAACACTCATCCACTGTTGCTGGGAATGTAGGATGGTACAACCACTTTGGAAAGCAATGTGGAGACTCCTGAAAAAGCTGACTATAGAAATACCAACAGACCCATTTGTACCCTTACTGGGCATCTACCCTAAAACCTTCAAACCACAGGCCAGAGAGATTTGCTCAACCATGTTTGTAGCAGTTCAATTCGTAATAGCTAAGAGCTGGAATCAACCCAGATGTCCATCATTAAAAGAATGGATAACTAATATGTGGTATATCTACACAATGGAATTCTATACAGCAGTAAGAAAAAATGACACAAAGAAATTTGAGGAAAAATGGTTGAACCTGGAACAGATCATTCTCAGTGAACTTACCCAATCACAGAAAAAAAATCAACACATAGTCTCACTCATCTACAACACCTAAGCTGAATCTACCCAAGATACCTTACATACCCAGCAAGCACCTCACGGACTAGACAATAGGATGGATGGGGAGGGAGGGGAAGACATTGAAGGGGCAGTAATCTGGACCCAAACGGCAATGGTACCATAAATTTCTACTTCCTAAAAGGCAGACCAAATGGCTGAACCTTCACTAGACCCTTACAGGAAACACCTGAACCACAAGACACTGGAGAGTGTAGGATCAAGACTAACCTAAATCTTCTACATCTTCCCTCCCTCCCTCTTCCTCTCTCCCCCTTCTCCCTCTCCTCTCTAACTCTTGTATATTAGTTATGTTTTCCTTCAATTTCTTAGTAGGCACTGACCTGTAACCCCCACTACCAGCTTGGGGCTACCATCCACAATGAGCTTTTGATCAGAGAAACCTACAAGGTTTCCCAAAACAATGACAGACTTCTGTCAGAGTACTTGATGACTCACCAAATGCCAGTGGTAAGACCCTATTGCTGAAGACTCCATAAGCAGCTGACATGTAAAATGGAATGGCATGGCCGGAAGCCAGGACAGAGTCAGTCCCAGACAGACAGCATGTCTAGTGCCATAAGGTGCTACATGGGCGACTGGGGGAAATGACCAATATCTGTCCAAGCAACTCATGGTCTAACCTAATTAGCAACAAATAACCTGATGTGATGCCCACACAAGTACAATAGTGACACACATCCATGGTGGGGAACCAACTGCTCTTGATTTGGCTAACTGATCCCCTCAGTGGTACGAGACCCATAGCTGGAGCTGGGAAACAAGTCAGAACCATACCCAAAAACAAGCCCACTCTACAATATCAAACTACCATCAATCACGGGGTATAAGAGGGCCTACACCTATTAAACACTCTATCAAAAAAGTAAGTGTTATCTCAATTTTCCGGGTGCTAACTTACTCTCTGTTGGAGAATCTGCTTCTCTTTTTCAGATAGATGCAGACCCTAAGGAGAGAGCTTTCCCAACATACCTCAAAAGGGGCCCGACTGAAACTAAGGATAATTGGCAAAACAGGCAAGGGTGATGTTTTCCTAATGAACCAGATAGCAGCACAAAGAGGACGGAGACCAGCACAGAGAAAAATCAACTCCTACCAAATCAGAGAGCCAGAGCCTCAGAGGACCCCAACCCCTCAGCACTGAAGCAGACTAAAAATGCACCCAACATGGCTCAGGGAAATTTTGCGGAACAGGGAGCGGAAAGAATGTCAGTCACATGGTGGGTCATGATATGCAGAGACATTTATCTTACCACTAACTGTGGGCTAACTCCACAATGCATGACCCATTTACCTCAACAAGGAGGGTCCATTGGGAGAGGGTAGATCATGGATGAGCCTAAACAATGATACCAAACTGCCTGTATTTGCTGAAAAGTAATAAATTAAATTAAAAAAAAATAAATAAATACAAATAAATTTTTAAAAAGGAGGTGACTGGAGAAGGAACCAGCTTTTCAAGGTTACAATTAATTTTTCCCCAAATTAAGAATATGGTTTTGTTGGACTGGAGTGATATCTTACTGGTTAAGGTGTTTGCCTGAAAAGTGAAAGGATCCCAGTTCAATCCTCTAGGACCCATGTAAGCCAGATGCAGAAGGGAAGGGGGTGCATGCATCTGAAATTTTTTGCAGTGGTTGGAGACTCTGGTGTGTGCGCCTCTCTCTCTCTCTCTTCCTCCCTCCCTCTCTCTTGCTCTCTCTCTCTCTCTCAAATAAACAAATAAAATTATTTTTTTCAAAAACATCACGGCTGTGTCAAACAGACCTGGTTTTGATTTTGAGAGCATGAAAAATGCATGGAGTTGTCATGAATTGCACATGGTTCCATAAGCCACTGCTGTGATGTGAAATAAGGCACGATGTGATGATGCTGATAGGCTGGCAAAGCCACTGGAAGGTGGGCTGTGTTTTGTATGGAGACCCAAAGATATTTTGGATATACCAGGACTGTGCAAGGGCTACCATGAAGTGTACTGTTGGCCTGAGATGGAAGTGTTCCCTGGCTACTCTGCCCAGCTGGAGGGGTGGAATTGGAAAATCTTGAGACTGTCAGTCTCTGATTATATTGGACTTGAACAGAAGAAGTTTGATGTTTTCTTGATGGTTATTGAGTTTGCATTGTTCTAATCTCTCCTTCTTATGCCTTATAACAGTTGAAAATGTTTACTCTGTGCCACCTTTATATGTTGAAAGTATAAAACTCATTTTATTTTAAAGGACTCATAGCAAAGAGATAATCTTAAATCTCTGAGGAGACTTGGGACTTTGGAACTATTTAAGTTGGTCAGACTCTGAGGATCTTTGAAATTGGACTGAATACAATTTACAATGTGTAATGATTTTGAATCTACTGAGGCCTAGGGGTGGAATATGTTAGTTTGAATAGATGGCCCCCAATATGTTCAGTGTTTTATTAGTCTGTTGTTTGGATTTGCAGCCAGCTGGCTGGAGGAGGTGTCACTGGGAGGGATCTTAATGTGTGGTGGTGAGTTTGAAATTCCATTCTAAAGATATGCAAAGTGCCTAGCTCTGCTTGGAGTTACTGAAATATGCTATGCAGTTTGGTTTTGGCTTATCGTTTTCTCTCTCTCTTTTTGGACCTGTTGAAGCAGGGAAAACTTCTTCTGCCATTATGGAACTTCACTTAGATCTATAAGCTTCAATAAATCCCTTTCTTTGATAACTGCACCTGACTTGGCAGTTCACCTTAATAAACCTGAAGCTGTCTACTACAAATGCCAACAGGGTTTCACAATGCAGCATTTAAGCCTGTGACACCCTTGTCTTTTCTTTGGAACTTAACATAAATCTTTTCTTCAGAAGTAAGGCAAAATAAAAACAATTAACTAATTAAGAAAAACAAAGATTCTTGAACAAAGATTTTTTAAAAAGAATTTATCTGGTCTGTTCTTCTACTATCAAGCCTGCTAACAGGCTTGTGGCTAGCTATGGCCACCCATCTTGTCATGTTCCCTCCCCCTTAACAGGAGCTTCCTTTTTTTGTTGCTGAAAAAATTTTTTACCTTTTCCTCCTCTGTCCTAAAAAAAATAAATGAGCTTTCTTGTAAAACTGTCTGCATTTTGAGCCAATCAACATATGTTCTTTATTAAACTTCACAGTCTAAAATGTAAATTATAAGAACTTCCTTCATTCTTGGCTCAGATTTTGGACTTGCATTTTCTAAACAGGCCTAAATAAACCCTGCTTCCAGAACATCCCTGGTGCCTTCCCTTATTTTTCCTGCAATATAACCACACTTATCCTTGATGCATTTAGTTCCCAGGAGGTAACAGACCTTCCTGTGAGCTTTGGACAGTTTCTCAACTTGAACTCCTACAAATGAATTAATCTACCAGCTGTGAGGGAAGATGAAGAGGTTGCAGGATAAGCTTGGTGTTGTCTGAAATCTTTCCCCTTGGGAGTCTAGAACACAAGTCTATTCATGCCAGATGGGGCACAGGCCAAAGCATGATTGTACTTAAATCTAATATGGGTGAATCAGTGAGTTTATTGGGTTTATTTACAGAAAATCGGTGAGAGGTTACTTACAGAAGCATGGATGACTCAAAGGAAGGGACACCACAAAAAAGTCCTTCCTGTATAGAATAGGATACAACTCACAAAAGCTGAAACTCTCCTGTATTAAAACTATGCTGGTTGGAGGGTCTCTCTCAAGCATTTCTTATTCTTTATGGTTTTGGGGGGGAGGGAGGGTCCTCAAGCATGTTTGAGTCTTAATAAGCTTCCTGAGCCTTAAGAGCCTACCTCCAAGATGAAATGTTTTAATTATGAGGAAAATGTTACACAACACTCACCTCTTCCTCTTGCTCTTTCCACCTCCTCTTCCACAAGGTTCTGGCCTGAGCAACTTATTGAGACTGAGTAAAAATGAAAAGCAGAGAAAACAGAAATGTAGTTCACTGTTTGTCTAGCATATATTAGGCCTTACATTCAAGCACAAGTATCACCAAAAAGCCTGAACTTAATGCCTAGTGGACCAGAAGACTACTCTTTCTGCTATATTGTGTGACCTTGCACTGAAAACTTAAAACAATGCCAGTAGCTTCCTGAGGGTTTTATGACCCAGACAGGTCTGGAAGGCCTCCACTCTTTTGGGGAGGCAGTTTTTCACAGCACTCAGTTCATGTGTCTGTATTAAAGTCTGGGAATGACTGCTGGTAATAATTCAAGGCAAGCAGGCTAATACTCTCAATTTTCTGGAGCAGTTACAGGAGCAGAATTCTAGCATAACACTTTGAAGCAGTCTACCTTCCCCACTGGAATCTTCCAGCTACCTCAGCTTGGAGTTTCACATTCTGTGGCCTCTCTGCCTTGTATGAAGAATCTCCCGTTGTGCCCTTGCCTCCATGACACTTAACCCCCACCCCCTTCCTAGAGTTTATAGTGTCACACTTTATTTATTTATTTATTTATTTATTTATTTATTTATTTGAGAGTGACAGACACAGAGAGAAAGACAGATAGAGGAAGAGAGAGAGAATGGGCGCGCCAGGGCTTCCAGCCTCTGCAAACGAACTCCAGACGCGTGCGCCCCCTTGTGCATCTGGCTAACGTGGGACCTGGGGAACCGAGCCTCGAACCGGGGTCCTTAGGCTTCACAGGCAAGCGCTTAACCGCTAAGCCATCTCTCCAGCCCAGTGTCACACTTTTTGAAGGGAGTGGGTAGTCCCACAGGACCAGTGGTGGTACGCACCTCTAATTCCAACTCTTGAGAGTCTGAGTCAGGAAGGTCATGACTTCCGGGAAAAATTTAGCCAGACCTTCTCAAAAGAACAAAACAAAAACAAACTTCAGAATTTTGTTTCTTGGTGCTGAGGATGTAGTTTAGGGGTGGCGGGCTTTTCTAACATGTGAGGCCAAGGGTTCTATTTCCAGCTTTATGCATAAAACCTCAAGTTCCTAAAAGTCTCCT
This sequence comes from Jaculus jaculus, assembly GCF_020740685.1. NCBI lineage: Eukaryota > Metazoa > Chordata > Mammalia > Rodentia > Dipodidae > Jaculus > Jaculus jaculus. The sequence continues at coordinate 23,620,763 of NC_059125.1, forward strand.
GCGGGGTATCAAAATAATTTCCATAACTAACCCACCCAGAGTTCCAGAACCAGAATTCATTTAATAGCAATATGTGAAGGAATCCCTAACTGCGTCGGACTTTGGAGCCGAAGTCAGGGGCAGGAAGTCATGACGCCCTTCTCTCTTTGTAGGGTAAGGGGTCTCCCAAATCACACTCAATACCCTTAAGTCCTACCAGAAACTCCAACAGAATTCTGTGAACCAAATGGCACCAGTCTGACAAAGAAGTCCACGTCCTTTGGAATTTGGGCGCCAAAGCCAGCATGAGGGAACATCCGGGGACAATGGATTTTTCAAGATGGCCAGCAAGTTGGCACAATGCAACATATAATGCTGTAGCGCCCCCTTCTGTTTTGGAGGGAACTCAACAAACATCCTCTCTTTGGAGGGGCAGACACATTTTGGCTTGGTGGTTTGACTAAAGGCTCTGAGGGGTAAATTGCATCTTCTGTGAGCTTTGCACTTTCCCAGTTTGAGTTCTTCTGGATGACTTTATGTCATCACTGTGAGATAAGATGGACAGGGCACAGTATAAGGTAGGTAGACCAGCACAGATTTTGAACTTAGACAAAATGTCACCATGGCTTCTCCATCACGAAATTTAGATTTTTGAAATATTTTTATTATAAAAGACCTACTCTCTCTAGAGAACACAAAAGATTTTATCAATTTGCTGAAATTCTAGAGACTTGGTTTTACTTAACATTGCATTGTACTCTGTGATAAAATTCACTTTAATTATTTTTTGATCTTGCTTAAAAAATTATATATATACTTATATAAATATATACATTTACATATATTTATATATATCAATAATATATATATATATATGTATGTATATATATAAATTCAATTCCCCAGGACCGGTGTAAGCAAGATGCACAAGGGGGCACATGAGTCTGGTGGTGTTTGCAGTGACTGGAGGCCCTGGTGTGCCCATTCTCTCTCTCAAATAAATGAAAAAAAAAATAAAGTAAAAATAAAATAAGGCTGAGGGGCCAGAGAGATGGATTAGGAGTTAAAGTGTTTGCCTGGAAAGACTAAGGACCCAGGTTCGATTCTCCAGGATGCACGTTAGCCAGATGTACAAGATGGCACATGAACCTGGAGTTCATTTGCAGTGGCTAGAAGCCCTGGCATGCCAATTTTCTCTTATCTACCTCTTCCTCCCTCTATCTCAAATAAATAAATAAAATATATTAAAAAATAGGGCTAAGTGGCTGCAGATGGCTCAGAAGTGCTTGCCTGCAAAGCCTAAAGACTTAAATTCAATTCCCCAGGACACACAGAAAGCCCAGATGCACAAAGTGGCGTATGTGTCTGGAGTTCATTTGCAGTGGCTAGATGTCTTGATGTGCCCATTCTTTCTTCTGTCTCTGTCTGCTTCAAACTAAATTTTATATATAATTTATCTTAAGGCTGAGGCCAGGCATGGTGGTGCATTTCTTTAATCCCAGCACTTCGGAGGCAGAGGTAGGTGAATCGTGAACTTGAGGCCAGCCTGAGATTACATAGGGAATTCCAGGTCATCCTGGGCTACAGAGAGATCCTACCTCATAAAACTAAAAGGCTGCGCTGGAGGGATGGTTTAGCAGTTAAGGTGCTTGCCTGAAAAGCCAAAGGACCCAGGTTCAATTCCCCAGGACCCATGTAAGCCTTATGCACAAGGTGGCATATGTGTCTGGTGTCTGGAGTTTGTTTGCCACAGTTGAAGGCCCTGGTGTACCCATTCTCTCTCTCTCTCTCTCTCTCTCTCAAATAAATAAAATAAATATTATTTTTAAAAAAGACTAGATAGCCGTGATCGAGGAGAAGACTGAGCACAACAAGGATGATTCCACCCTTTTACTCTGCCCTTTTAGACACCACTCTGTGCAGGGCTTTCCATGGGGCCTCACCCTTGGCTACATGAGTCTCTAGACATGTGGTCAACAGTTTGCCATTTGAGCAATACAACAAATGATTCTATTTTAAGTTTCTAAACCTCCCCTTACCTCCCAGCCCCCCACCCTAAAAAATAACTGTACATGTGTTTACAAACATATTAACATATAAATAATGAGAAAGGTCCTAGGAAGCCTCCCCATTGTGTCTGATGGAGATGAACCCTGGAGGGGCACTGTCCCCAGAAGCTGCATGTGCTATAGGGTCTCATCTCATGGCAGCTGTTCTGGATCCACCACTGGCTTCTTTGGCACTTCCAGGCTCAGCTTCCAGTCTGTCTTCCGCTGTACCCATGGAAGGGCTGGAATCCTTGAACCTGCAACAGTGGCAGCAATTCTGCCCTTCATCGCTCTGGCTCAAGCTCATGCTGGAAGGGACGCTTCCTTGCCTGACAGTGCTTCTTGTGGGCAGGCCAGTTCTTCTGCTGACACTGGGAACCCCAGTACTGGGCTACCTGGCAACGCCTACAGATAATGAATTCCCGAAGCTGCTTCTCAATCACCATACAGGGAGGATAGTGACACTCATAGTAGGAGCAGGAATTCTCTTCCTCTTCCACCACATCTCCATTGGCATTATAGTACCCAGCCACATTCAGGATAGGAAACTGCTCTTCTATGGGGACTGTGGGAAGATGCTGGATTGCAAGCCAGTATAAACTTTGCTCCCTCTGTTTGCTAGAGGTCTCTTCAGCTTTGGGACTCCAGCCCCATGGCACCAGCTGTAGGTTGGCTAGGCGATTGTCCACAGTCACAGCATTGAGATGTACCACCCGAAACCCATGCCGCTCCCACAGCAGCTCACGAAGAAACCTGCCTGAGCCCCTTTCTGGGTTTTTGTCCAAGGCATGTGCAAATATCTTAGCACCAGTTCCATCAGCATCTAGTTCCATTCGAGCCTCAAAGGAGTAGCTCTCCACCAATGGGATATCTTGCTCATCTATCAGTGTGTATTTGGTCTTGCTGGCCACCAGGCAGAGCCCCACAATGCCCAACTTGAAGTCGGTCATGGCTGGCCTGTGTTCTTAGCTGCTTCCTCAAGAGGCACACAGGGATGTAGACCCACCGCACTTTGGAGCGGACAGGGCCTGGGGTCTGGAGATCAGGGTCAGGCCTGGCGGGCTCCAGGCAGAAGAGGCTGGGCCGGGCTCAGGCTGCAGCCACAGTTGCCTCGGGCCCACTGGACCTGCCATGTGCCACCCTAATTTTGATCCTTATTTTTATTTTTATTTTGTTTATTTTTTTATTTTTTGGTTTTTCGGTTTTTTCGAGGTAGGGTCTCACACTAGTCCAGGCTGACCTGGAATTCACTATGGAGTCTCAGGGTGGCCTCGAATTCACAGTGACCCTCCTACCTCTGCCTCCCGAGTGCTGGCATTAAAGACGTGTGCCACCACGCCCGGCTGAACCTTATTTTTATATCAAATATATGGAAGTTCCAGTAGGACTACATTGTCAGCAAAGCTCTTGATATTAATATAGTGATTTATACACCATATTTAAGAACACAGTTATGTATTTGAATAATCAGTGGCTTATTCCTTAGGTTTCTTAATATAATAATTTTACCAAATAAACATTTTCTTCCATATGTTTATCCTTCATTTTACCTTTTGCTTCTAGCTATATTTTCTGGTACTATATCACTGCCATCTTCCTTACCTAATTAGAATGCTTTTTACATTTGAGATGTCACACTGAAGTCTGAATATTGTAGATCTGAGTAAAGTTCCCTTTTAACGTTATCAATGCATTTGTGTTACCTTTTCAAAAATGGGACTGGCAGCTGGGCGTGGTGGCTCACGCCTTTAATCCCAGCACTCGGGAGGCAGAGGTAGGAGGTTTGCTGTGAGTTCAAGACCAACCTGAGACTACACAGTTAATTCCAGGTCAGCCTGGGCCAGAGTGAGACCCTACCTCAGAAAAAAAAAAAAATGGGACTGGCTACTATTTTGTCTTGTTTATTTTGGTACACACAAACAAAATGTGCCATGGGACGCACGTGTGTGCATTGCATATTACTTTTTATTTGATATTTTCTTTTTCTGTTACCATGTAATATAAATTTCAGTATGACATGTTCATACATGTATATTACTGTACTCTGCTCATATTCAACTCCCATTCTCTTTCTGTTTTACTGGCCCTTGTAACAAATACTTTCACTTCCGCATTCATGTTTCTGTGTGTGTGTGTGAGAGAGAGAGAGAGAGAGAGAGTGTGCTTGGTTTGCTTTTTCATTTTACTAGGGATTGAACTTAGATTCTCCCACATGCTAAGAAAGAACTTTATTATTTATCTATATCCACAGCACTGTTTACATTTTTATTTTAAGACAGTGTGTCACTAAATTGTTCAGCTTGGTCTTGAACTTCAAATCAAGACTACAGAATAGCTGAGATTACACACCTATTCCACCAGGCCTATTGTGTGTGTGTGTGTGTGTACTGTGTGTGTTAGGTTCTTTCCACTATCATTTTATTGTTCTTCCTTCCAATGCATTCAGTCTCTTTCTTCCATCAAAATAGGGCCAATTCCACTTTTATGTATTTTTCTCTTAGAAACAAGGTCTCACACAGTAGTATTGGCTGGATTCAAACTCATAGCAATCTTCATGCCTCAGCTTCAACAATGCTAAGATTATAGAGGTAAAGTTCTTTTTGTTTTTTCCTTTCTCTTGATATTTCAAGGTAGGGTGTCGCTCTGGCTCAGGCTGACCTGGAATTCACTATGTAGTCTCAGACTGGCCTCTAAATCATAGCAATCCTCCTACCTCTGCTTCCTGAGTGCTGGGATTAAAGGCATGTGTCACCATGTAAGGCAAATTCTTAGTACATGTAAATCTGTTTCTCTATTTTGCTGTAACTTCTTATGTTTGGGGAGGTCTTGTCCCCAAACATTTTATCCTTTATAATATCCTGAAGCATTTCTCCAAAAGTTTTCTCATAGTAATATCATACATTAAGGTCTCATATTTAAATATTTAATGTATTTTGAGTTACTTTTATTGTATGTGTACAATATGTGGTGTGGTGTATGCATATGTATGTGCTGATGTGGTATGCTGTGGACTGGCCTGAGGAGGCCAGAAGGGAACATGGAGCATCTTCCTCCATCACTCACATGCTAGTTTTCCTTATTTTGCAGAGCTTGTGGGGTTTTGTGTGTGTGTGTGTGTGTGTGTGTGTGTGTGTGTGTACCTCAGTGATTCTCAGGATTGGGGGTACGGATATTCATGGGAGTTTGGGCTCCCATGTCAGGCCCTCTGGGGTCTTCATTCTTGAATGAGAAGCACACTTAACCTATGAGCCATCTATTTAGATCCTCAGTTGCCCTTTATAACTAGTGAGATATATGACTGTATCTACTTTTTTAAAGCATTTTCCCAATATAACTGATTGAAATGACTGCTCTTTATCCAATGCAATTTCTTAGAACCCCAGCAAAATTCAGTTGGTGATGTACACACGGGTTCCTTATAGTATCTTTTCCGTCCCATTGATCTACATGTCTATTTTCAGGTGATGCTGTACTGTTTTGGAAGGTACAGCTTTGAAAGGGACCCTAAAGCCTCCTACTTTGTTCTTTTTGACCGAAATGTCTTTGGATTCCTATTTCATTTCACCTGTAGATTTCTGTCTCTTTTTTACTTGTGTTATTGAAAGCTCTTGGATCAGGCCTTGTTGAGCTAAATTTGATTGGTTATCTTTACTTTCCTATACATGCATGCTTGCATCTTACTTTAGGTTTGGCCAGTTTTCCGTTATTATGTCTTTGACTATGACTTTGGGCATGCAGATATTCCCAATTCCTTCTTGAACCTCCAAAACTAGAGCATTTGTCCTATTAAACAAGTTCCCAATTTCCTCATATTATTTCTTTATTCCCCTTCATTTTTCCCTTACAACTCTAGTTGTCTTTTCCCTCACTAATTCTTTCTTCTGTTTGATCTCTCTTACTATTGATGCTTTGTACTGTGTTTTAAAATTTCATGGTGTGTACTTTTCAGCTCAGGAATTTCTATTTAATTTTTAAAAATTGCTTCCATCTCTTTTAAGTTTCTCTTGTCAAAGTATTGAAACATTTCTCTTTGTTTTTTATAAGTTCATTAAATTTACTTAAAACAGCTATTTTTACATCTCTGTGAGTGTTCTAATACTCATTAGTGCCTGGTCAGTATCTGGCATCTTATTTTAAGTAGTAGGTAAGATCATGGTATTCTGAAACTTTTTCATGCTTATTGGTAAGTGATGTTATCTGGGCCTTAAGGGATTGGGTGTTCTAGTTGTCTTTATCTGTCTCTGTTAGTATTGTCTTTCCAGAATTTTTAATTGTTCTGTCTATCTTAGCAAGGCTATTGCAACTTCTACTATTTCAGTCTTAGAGGGTACCCAGGTCCAGGTTTTCCAGTAGTCTTCTGTTGTCATGTAGTGGTTGCTCTAACCCTAGAAGGCAATGCAATCCAGGTTCATTCTATATACCTACTAATACATTCTTCAGAGAAGAAACAGAGTATTCTATCCCCAAACTTTCCCCTGGGGCTGGTGTTGGCCCTGATGTCTTATTGACAATTGCTGGCTTGTAGTCAGATGCTGCAGAAATCTTCCTGACTCTGGGCAAATTTATCATTGATGGACATGCTTAAGTTTCCTATGTCAAATCTGTGGACACTCAAGCAGCCAAGCTGAATCAAACCTAGCCCAGGGCTAGTACGTCACTATCTTGGGAACAAGGATCACACTTCTTTGGGCTGCCTATTGTTAGGGTGTAGTCATGTATGTATATCAATTGAACAAGACAAGCATAATGCTATATGTGTGTTCTGCTGGCATTTGAATTGCTCTATCGGTTTGGTCCCTAGATATATCTGGTGATGAGATTGTTTATAATCTGCTCAATATTAGGTTTCCATATTCCTATACTAGATGTCAAAGCATAGTGCAGACTATCCTGCCCTAATTCCATTGAGTTAGGGTCTTGCTTCTGGATATATTTTATGAGGTTAGGTTAAACTTTGACATGTGGATTAATAGCTAAGCTAGATCATGCCTAACTCATACAGCTACAAGAACCCACATTGTGGCAGGCAGTCTTTTCCCTGTTGTGAGAAAAGATAGGGGGCAAAGAAAATACCCAAGGATGATTAAACCAAAACTGGTTTGGTGAATCTATGAGTTTACTGGAGTTACTTACAGAGCAGGGTGTGGGGTTGATAATAAGAACAACAGATGACTCAAACACAACCACACCATAAGAAGTCTCATCCCATCCTGGATGATGAACTCCCCATAGCTGCTTTGACTCAAAGGCAGCTACATCACCAGAAAGCTCCCTTCAGCATAGGTGATGACCCAGGGACACTTAGAGCACACCACACCACCTGCAGGTAGCCCAGAGAGGCTCTCCAGCACACTACATCTCTGGCAGTCTCCTCAATCAGAAGAGTCTCTCATCCACAATCAGTTATTTCCCCTTATTATAGCCTTGGGACAGGGCCTTGCAACCTTTAATCAGACTTACCGACTTCCTGAGTCTCTGTAACTTCCTTCCTGCCCATCCCCAGGAAGGGATGGTTCAGTTTCTAGCTAATATAACCTTGGGAAGTGGTTTTGTGTCCTTTATGATTCAGGTCTCCCAGATTTGACTTCCTGAATCCCCAGAGCCTCCTTTCTCTTTTCAACGGGGAGGAATCTGCTACACAACACACACTGTCTCCTGTTCACTGATGCTGATAGTCAGCCGTCTGTAATGTAGGCCATGGAAGCTAGAGATACCACTTTATGAGCACTGACCTAGTGATATTGAAAATCCAAGACTCTAGCGTGGGTAGTGAGGCAGCACTTTGGTCACAAAGGATAGTGATAAAGCAGTTTAAGAGAACTTCACAGTCTTGGGAAGATGCTAGGCATTTTCCAGGCCTACTCCAGGTCTAGAACTAATAATATAGCAAAACCTCAGGTCTATCCTATGGTACACAAATCTCTACCTAATGCTTAAGACAGTTTAGAAGCTCTACCTGTGAGGTTTCACCAATAACATGCCTTCTGTTATTACAGGGTTCTGTGTTTCACTGTGTTGGGCCTTGCACTCTGCTACCATTTGTGCCCTGTCCCCAACCCTGATATCCTAGATTGGAAGGATGGTGGAAGCAATCTCCTTGTCATCATACTGAGCATTTGGAACTAAGGAGGTTACAAAGGCTCAGTATGGGGTTGTGGGTCTTGGATGCATATTGTATTTCACTGGGTTAGGGCTGGAAGTGGTTTTCAAGTCTAAGGCCTGGGGTTAATTCCCCACTGCCCTCTACTCAACCTTTCACTGTCGATCTTAGCTGTCAACTTATTTGTTTTCATCTGGTGTCATTTATTTATTTATTTATTTTGCATTTAAGTGTATTTTCAAATACCTTGAAAACCTAACTTTGACACATGCCTGTAATCACAGTACTTGGAAGGCTGAGGCAGGAGAATCCTAAGTTTGAGTACGACTTGGCTACATAGCAAGGTCCAGATCAGCCTTGGCAACAAAGTAGGACTTTGTCTTAAAAAAAATGAAAATAAAGCCGGGCATGGTGGTGTACACCTTTATTCCCAGTATTTGGGAGGTAGAGGTAGGAAGATCACCATGAATTCAAGGCCGCCCTGAGACTACATAGTGAATTCCAGGTCAGCCTGAGCTACAGTGAGACCCTACTGCAAAAAAACAAACAAATAAATAAATGAAAATACAAAAGATAAAATAAAATAAAAACAAAAAGTAGACCAGCAATGTGTTAACATTTAGATAATTCTTTCTAATATTATATTTTAAAAAATTTATTTATTGACAATGATATACATGTATATAATGTTTTACACACACACACATAATGTATTTTGATCATGTTCACATCCCATTACCTTCTTGTGCTCCTCTCCCCATTGAACCCTTTCTTCTTTTTAACTAGCCATACTTCTACTTTGATGTCCTCTTTTTTGTGATCCACTGAGTTTAATTAGGATTGCTTGCATGAGCATGGTTGGATTAGTTATTTTCCAGGGCATGGGTAAATTAGTGAAATATCTTCCTCCCCCTGCAACCATTAACTGCCAATAAATATTCAGGGAGGTTTGAAACCCTCATGAGCCCCTCCACCATCCATGATAAAATGGTGGTGGGCCTAATCTTGTGCTGGTGTTCTGCTGCTGTGAATTTATGAGGCCATACCATATCTGGAAGATAACATTCGACAGCATTCCTTCCCATCCTCCAACTTTCACAATCTTTCCATCTACTCTTCCACAATGTTCCCTGTGCCTTGCATAGAGTGATATAGGGTGTTTCCCTTAGTGTTACGTGTTCAACAGTCACATCACATTGATGAGTTTTGAGTCTGTCAATAGGCTTTTTATGTTCCTTGATCATAGACTGTATTCACTCCCACCTTAGACACATTTGCGGGTCTCCCCCAGGCAGGTAGTGCTGAGGAAGGACCAGGCCCACTGATTCCTCCCAAGGGGTTGAGGAGGAGGGTGGGTGTTGGTAGCCAGGAACAAACCACTGAGCCAGGAGTCTTGTTGAAGCAGGAACTCACTTTATTGTAACAGGCAGGTGCTTATATAGCTTTGAGGACAAGGGTGGGGATTTTAGGATGGGATGAGATGTAAGGGCCAATAGCTTACTGTTGCAGTCCGGTTTGCATTGCTAGTAGAAATCACCCAACCAAGGACAGCTTCTGGGAAAAAGAGATTTATTTTGGCTTACAGGCTCGAGGGGAAGCTCCACGATGGCAGGGGGAAACGATGGCATGAGCAGAGGGTGGACATCACCCCCTGGCCAACATAAGTTGGACCACAGCAACAGGAGGGTGTGCCCAACACTGGCATGGGGAAACTGGCTATAAAGCCCATAAGCCCGCCCCCAACAATACACTCCCTCCAGGCGGCATTAATTCCCAAATATCCATCAGCTGGGAACCTAGCATTCAGAACACCTAAGTTTATGGGGGACACCTGAATCAAACTACCACACATACTGTGACTTGTTAGATGATTGGTTCTAAGCATGCACAAGAGGACTCCAACTTACTATAAAGAAGTAGCAGGCCTGAGGCCATTAGGCCCTACTGAGTCATAGCTGGCCAGAGACAGGTTGGGTTGCCAAACTTTAGCTATGCTCAGGAAGTTCCACTAGGCCTCACATCCGGGCCTCTCAAGGCCCAACACCCATTGTGTAATTTCATTTAAGAATATACTCAGTATGCGGATGCTCTTGGCACAAATAATCTTTTCTACACATGGTTGTCTTACCAAATACAGATAACCTGGAAAAGTGGGTGAGTAGAAAATATTTCCCTCTTTTTATGCACTTTGGATATGTTTACACAAGATAATAGATGCCTTTTTTTTTACTATTTGATAGAGTTGGCCCCCAACTGCCTGGAACTGAGGTATTTGAGGATGGCTGGGGTTTTGTTTACATTTTCACTTTGTTATTACTTAATTAGTTTTCAATTTTTATTTTAATCAATTGAATCATTTATATTTTATTTATGATTTATAAATAATGGTTTCTTTATTTTGGATTTCAAGTTTAATGTCTTTACATTATAGAAATGATCAACATCCAATAGCAGAAAGAATAGACCTAGCACTGAGATTAAGTAATAACCAAGATATGGCCAATCTGATTTTTCCATTGTCTCTATAACTATAATGAAGTGAAATAAATCCTATACATTGTACTATTTTGCATCTTTCAACATTTCACTATTCATTCCTAAAATATGGATTATAAACAAAAAATTAACTCCCTAATATAATGAAATGATAATTTGTTAGTTTGTACAGCTGTCTTCTGGTATTATTTGTTCTTGTTTGTTTGTTTATTTATTTATTTGAGACAGAGTCTCACTCTACCATAGGATGGCCTAAACTTTCCATGCAGTCCAACCTGGCCTAGAACATGTGGTGATCCTCCTGCTTCTGATTCTTAAATTCTGGGATTATAGTCATGTGCCACCATACCTGGCCAGACTCTGACTTCACATTAACCATTTCTTCATTTACCTTGATAATTTTCCATGATCTATTTCTTTGGGGTTAAAATAGGATTCATTTTCTAACTTCCTGTGTGTTTTCATATTTTAAATGTTTCCATTTTTCTCTGTTCAGTGTATTTAAGGCTATTACTACATACTGCTTAGACAGCTTTTTACAGATAATGTTAAAGAACTTAATATGTAGCATTCCATATTTTACATGTTAAGTGTTATGAGCCTTTTTATGTTTTCAGAATTTTGAACATGTACCAAAATTCTAGTCAATACAAAATTATGTTTTGAGAAGGATGTGTAGGAGAAAAATATTTATTTAAAAGTTATTTTATTCTCTCAGAAGTACTGGGAAAATTATAATTGAACTCTATAATGTGGTGGAATTATAGTCTATACTGATGGAAGACAGACTCTCTCTCACTCCCCCTTTGTGTCTGCCTCATTATCTTTATTTCTGTCTTTGTCTTTCTCTCTCTCAAATAAATAAATAAATATTGAAAATAATTACATGTCATAATAGCAAGGGGTTATGTCGTAAAGAAGAGAGTAAAGTATAGCATGTTAAAAATTTGTGTAGAGGGCTGGAGAGATTGCTTAGTAGTTAATGCATTTGCCTGCGAAGCAAAAGAACCCAGGTGCAATTCTCCAGGACCCACATAAGCCAGATACACAAGGGGCACATGCATCTGGAATTTGTTTGCAGGGGCTGGAGGCCCTGGTATGCACATTTTCTCTCTGTCTCTCTTTTCTCTCTTTCTCTGCATGCAAATAAATAAAGTAAAATTTAAAAAAAAATTAATTATGTAGAATCTAGATCTTAATAGAATTTATTTTATGACTGTTCAACTCATAAGTAAATAGTACTTTGCTAATAATGGACTAGTCTATGATATTGTTACTATGTTAATCATCACATGTTACTTATGTATTTGGTGTACATGTTTCATATAAAATGTATTTGGATATTCACCTTGATTTTATCATCACAGACAAGGTATTAAGATCTGAGATTACTTTGTCAAATAATCCATGAACAACCATCCTACTCATACTTTGATATTTCTGACACCACTGCAAACTATTTCATCAATAACCTTGTAGCTACAATTTCACTAAAAAATGTTTACTGCATAATATAATATGTATCATTTCCTTACTCTCTGACCTTTATACTTTAATCATTTATTGATCTTGTTTTCTCATCTAGTTCAAATAGACTTGGGAATGAGTTAAGGTTTTTAGCACTACAGATTTAATTTTAAATGGGAAATAATTATATCTGCTATAATATATGTATCAACTAACAGCATATATATTTATATTTTTAAAACTCTTGCTTATCTATATTTTAGCATGTTGTTGAAATGAGGAACATATGCTAATATTATCTTTTATCATGAATTTATAGACCTGAGAAGAGAAATAATAGAAGAGGAAGAACCGCTTTCAAACATGTTAAAACCAATAGTACTGTGATGAATGTCCCAATGTCAATTTTGTGCCCATTTAAGTCTACATGTTCAGGTTTGATATCAGGAACAGAGTGAAGCTAATACTGTATCTGAGAGAGATTTAATAATACTCATTGCATAGTGAGCTCCAGAAAATTCTGCCTCTCCATTTCTTCCTTCTCCCATGAATCCTCTTCCTTCTATAAAGTCTTTCTCTGTATCCCAGGCTAACCTTTAATTTATGTTTCTTCTTCCTCCACCTTCTGAGAGCTGGGATGACAAATATAAGCCACTGTCACAATGTTTGACTTAGAAGATTTAGTCAAAGGATCACAAATACACTCTCATGCTAAGTTCCAAGATTCCCATACAGATACTGAATTCAACCACACAGGCAATTGACTAATGATTTTTAGGATAACCTTTGTTTTCTTAGTGCTGGGAACAATTTTCTTATTTTGTCCAGAACCTTAAATATACTAAGTATGCTCATCTTCATTTGAAACCAGAAAAAATTAATATTATAATTTTCCTGAGGATAACTAAGGCTAAACTCACATAGATTTTGATTAATCATGTGGAAAAGTTGAATGTAACTATTTTATAGAATTATATAAGACAATCAATGAAAATTATGAGTAGAGTGAATTATTTTCTATAGATCATACTACTTAAATATACAAGAAAGAAGAACAAATGAATGCATTTAGGTAATGAGCAACAGAGCTTAGATGAAGAATATAATATAAATAATCATATATATCATTCTAGTATGATATTTGTACAGCAAATAAATGTAAATAATATTTATGTATTATACATTACATTCTAACATGCCATGTAATGAAAGTAAAATGAATGTAAGCAAATAGACAATGCATTTAGCAATATATATTTTATATTCATTTGTTAGTCAATTAAAATAAATTTGTCAAAAAAGAAAGAAATTATTATAATGGCACTTTAAAAATATTTTTTTTATTTGAGAAAGAGAGTGAGAATAAGTGGCAGATACAGAGAGCATGGGTGCGCCAGGGCCTCCAGCCACTGCAAATGAACTCCAGACACATGCACACATGTGCCACCTTGCACATCTGGTTTACGTGAGTTCTGGGGAATTGAGCAAGCACCTTGACTGCTAAGCCTTCTCTCCAGTCTTATATTGGCACTTTGATTAGTAACTATATTAAATAACATCCCTTTACTAACATCCCTTACAATACTATATCTTTCACATCTTAATGTTATATTTTAAGGTAAACTCCATTTAAAGAAAGTTAAACAAATTTATCATGAAATAAAATTGAGAAATGAAAAAAGCTATTTCTTAATATTTTTATTTATTTGAAAGGAGAGAAAGGGGAGAGAGATAGAGAGAGCAAAAGATAATGGATGTGCCATTTCTCTTGCCACTGCAAATAATCTCCAAGCATGTTGTGCATCTGGCTTTACATGGTTGCTGGGGAATCAAACCCTGGACATCAGGCTTTGCAAGCAAGTGCCTTTAACCATGAGTCATCTCTCCAATGCACAATCTATTTTATATCTTTTAAAGTATATTCATGAATTTTGCTTTGTGAATAGGAAAATCACATCCATAGTTGTTATCAAGAACTGTGAGCTGCTGGAATGATGGTTCATCAATTTATAGCACTTACTGCTTAAGCATGAGGACCTACAAGGGCAGGAGAACACTTGAGCTCAATTCACCAGAACCAGGTAAAAATCTGGGTGTTTCTATGCATATATGTTACCCCATTCAGTAAGAGACAGAGGTGGGAGAATCCCTGGGCTCACTAACTGAATAAATGCAGAGCCCACTTGAAGGAGAGAACCACACCTCAAGGAGGTATGTGGATGAGCAATAAAGAAGGGCACCCAAAGTTCTCTTCTGGCCTCCACAGACATGCACATTGCCCATGCATCTGCATATATCCACCCACCCACACACACACACACACACACACGCACACGCACACACACACACCACATAATAATACAAAACACCACACACACTACAGTGAGGAAAAACAAAAACTGGGGTTTCTAAGACATGACAGTTTTTACAAGTTATCCTGTAACTTTTTCATGATCCTGTTCCTCCTATTTACTATGTCTGGTTTGTAAGTTCATCCCAGCAACATGAAGCTGACTGTTACAGAATTGTTACCAAAGAGTAGCTTTTGATGTTTGTAACTCAGGTGGAAGGAGAGGCAAGAGATTAAGGGGTCATTGGGTCTCTTAGGTGAGAGCAATTTCTAATAGATTACCAGGGAGAGGGGGCAGAGGGGCAAAAAAGGGAATTGGCTGATTCCCATGCTCTCAGGTAACCCACCAGTCCCCCAATCTGCCCAAGCAGCTGTCCTAGCCAGAGTCCCAGCCCCAGGCTACTCCTGCAGTAACTGCAGGAAAGGGGCCCCAGGCTAGTAGTTCCACCAGCACCACTGGCACAGGTGATTTCCAGATCCCCTACATGTCCTCAGAACCTCTCCATTCTGCCCCACCCACTTCTTGATCCTTCTCCACCCTGCCTCTGCCCCCACGCAACCTCCATCCCTCTTGCTCTACCTCCACCCACAAGAATTTGGATCCTCCCCACTCTGCCTCCTTCCCCCACTCCACTTGGCCACGCCCCCATGTGACTTCAGAACTGCTCTGCTCAGCCCCATGCCCTCTCCCCCCTGCAACTTTGGGCATTCTCGGCTCTGCACCCTACCCCCACCCTGCACCCTACCCCCCCACCCCACCCCTTGACTTCAGACCTGCCCTGCTCCAGCTTGCCCCTCTGCAATTTTGGTCCCTCCCACTGTACCCCTGCCCCATGTGACTTTGGATCCTTCAGATCCTCTCCACTCTCCCCCTCCTTCCGTGACTTAGGACCCTATCTGCCCAGCTCTACCCCAACGACTTTGGACATGTTGGAGAATGCCTTGCCCCCCACCCTCTCCATTTCAGACCTGTTCCACTTGGCTCCGCCCCCACACAACTTCAGACCCTCTCCCCCTTGTGGAAGGCCCACATGACTTCTGATCCTTTCCATTCTACCCTGCCCCCTACAACTTCAGACCTGCTCTGTTCAGCCCCGCCCACACCCCACCCCCACACGACTTCCAAACCTTGCTCCTCAGATGTGCATCATCCTGATGCTACCCAAACCTGCCTGACTTTGTATCTGCTGCACCTCACCCCCCTGCCAATTTCCACCTCCACAAAGCTGTACCACTTCCTCCACCCATCTCCACCACAGTCCCATTCTCCCTGTCCCCACAATGTGATGGGTAGACCTGCAAAAGGAATTACATAAAAAAATCAAATCCAAGTAAAGCCAATAAGATCTTCTAGTCCTATAATGGATGTCTCTAATCAAAACATAGAAGAGACATTAGGATCTGAACCCAAAAATGAATTTATGAGCAATGCAACTCTGACCAAGCTACTGGTAGAACTCACAGAAAAGCAACAAAAGACTGATAAATTGTGTGGATGCTGTCATCACTAGACTAGACCTAATATATAAGAAAATGGAAGGGGTCCAAAGACAGTTAAAGTATATGAAGAAGAGTGAAAAACAGAGGACCTATAAAACCAGCTGGCTATGCTAAATGAAGACATAAAGAAATGCAAAGATGAATTCCAAAAAGCATCAAGAAAATGATGTGAAAACGAGCATGATAGAGAGATGGAACCCATACATAGAAAAGTGGTAGAAAATGCAAACCTAATTGAACCAGCCCAAAACTCTTTAGAAGCTGTCAAGAATAGAGTTAGCTATCTGGAAGATAGAAAATCAGATCTGGAAGACAAAACAGAAAAATAGTTTGAGAGTACAAAAGTTTCAAATAAGTTCAAAAATTTCTGTGAACATTACATGAGGGCAATGTGGGGTACCTTTAACATTTGAATCATGGGAATACCAGAAGAGGAAGAAATTCAGACCAAAAGCATGGAGAACTTATTTAACAAAACTATAGAAGAAAACTTTCCCACTCTCTCAAAATAAAGGTCCATCAAGATACAATAAGCTAGCAGAACTCCAAACAGATTGGACCAAAGGAGAAAATCTCCAAGATATGTTGTCATTAAGACTCTAAACATTTACATCAAAGATAAAGTCCTAAAAGCAGCAAGGAAAAACAACACATCACATTTAAAGGTAACCCCATCAGAATCACTTCAGACTTCTCAATGGAATCCCTGAAAGTCAAAAGGGACTGTAATGGAACACTGCAAACTCTAAGAACCTATGGCTTCCAACCCAAACTTCTCTACCCAGAGAAGTATCCCTCAAAATAGATGGTGAAATAGCTGCCACTGAGCCACATCCCCAACCTTGACTGGACACTTTTGAGTCACCGTCCATCCCCAGTGCTGGAGATGAACTTGACTCTCCCCAAAGCACAGTCTGATATGCCAGAAGAGCTGTTATTCTGAAATAAATCCAAGCAAAGGTTGGATGAGGGGTGGTGATGAAGAGGATAATGAATGGCAACTATAGCATGGGGGTGAATGACA
Source organism: Jaculus jaculus (assembly GCF_020740685.1). Lineage (NCBI taxonomy): Eukaryota > Metazoa > Chordata > Mammalia > Rodentia > Dipodidae > Jaculus > Jaculus jaculus. Next base: position 23,637,727 of record NC_059125.1, read on the forward strand.
GTCTTTTCACACTCATTTAGTCACTCAGGATAGCCGGATGTCAACAATATGCTTCTTGATTCAGTGTGGAAGAAATGTGACTAAATTGTCACCACACAGTAAATATTTCTACAGGATGCTTAGAAGTCATATGTATCAGGTAGTAGCTTTTCCATACTGAATGTACTATCAAAAAGATACTCATTTTCTCTGTCATGGTAGAAACCAACTGCCCTCTAATTGGACTGGAGGCCTGCTCCATGGGAGGGAGTATATCCCTAATACTGAAAACCTACAACAGGGGTAGTCATGAGCCCTAGGAATGTAACATCTGCTGCTGTCTGGCTAAATGTATATACTATGTTTGCCAAGCTGCCCAGTAAGCTCTTCTCTTAATGTTCATACCCATATATTAATGCTACTCTCACTTTTGGTTAGAGAAGCTTCTCTTTTCAGATGGCAGTGACTTTGGGATGACTCAGAAGGCATCATGGTGCTGAGAAGAAGTGACAGAGGAGTGCTCAGCACTGCAATAACTCTATCACACCTTTCAAGGTTCAGGGTCCATTGTGGAAGAAGTGGCAGAAAGAATGTAAGAGCCAAAGGAAGGGTAAGACTCCTTACAGCATGCTCCCTCCAGACACAAAATGGCCTGTATATCCATGACCTCACAGTGCCTGACACTACCTACACAAGACCATCATAAGAGGAGGAAAAGATCATGACATCAAAATAAAAGAGAGACTGATTGAGATGGGGGAGAATATGATTTTTTTAGGGGAAAGTGGGGAAAGGGAGGGCATTACCATGGGATATTGCTTATAATCATGGAAGTTGTTAATAAAAATAAATTAATAAAAAAAATAGATCGTGAAAGAAAAATTTTTCCATGACAAAACTCAGCTTTATAACTATAGGAATACAAACCCAAACCTACAGTGAGTATTTCAGGAAATTCTCCACACCAAAGAATCAAATAATCAATATCAAGTGCCTACAAAAAGCAGATCACAATAACCAAACTCAGAGAAGGCATAAAAAAACTTCAAATTCCATGAAAACACCAAACCACATGCAACATAATATGGCAGGGATCAAATCAAACCTCACAGTCATTACCCTAGATATCAATGGAAAACAATATGGGGACTCCTAAAAAAGCTGACTATAGACTTACCAAAAGATCCAGTTATTCCCTTACTGCACATGTACCCTAAAAGCACCACACCTCAGTTCACAGATATTTGCTCAAACATGTTTATAGATGCTAAATTCATAATAAGCAAGAGCTGGAATCATTACAGATGCCCATCATCAAAAGAATGGATAACTAAGATGTGGCATATCTACACAATGGAATTTTACACAGCAGTAAGGAAAAACAGCACAATGAAATTTAAGGACAAATGGTCAAACCTGGAACAGATCATTCTCAGTGAACTCACCCAATCACAGAAAAAAAATGTTGCCGACATACCTAGCAAGCATCTCGAGGACCGGACAGTAAGGAAGATGGGGAGGGAGGGGAGGTTAAGGGAGGGGTGGGGAACACAAAACTGGAACCAATAAGCAATGGTACCATAACACTCTACATCCTAAAAGACAAACTAAATGTTTGAACCTTCACGAGGCCCTAAGAGGGAAGATCTAACTCACAAGGACCCGCAGAGTGTATGACAAAAACTGACCTTTATCTCCTCCTGTTTCTGTTTCTCTCTCTCTCTCACCTCTCTATCTCTTTTATATCACTTATCCTTTTTTTTTTTTTTCCTTCTCTTCTTGGGCACTGACCTGTAATTCCTGGTACCAGCAGGTGGATATCATCCACAATGAGATTTTGATCAGAGAGACCTACAAGGTTTCCCAAAAGAAGTCAAATTTATGTCAGAGTACTTGATGACCTGCAATAGGTTAATGGTAAGACCCTACTTCTGAACACACCATAAGCTGTTGGCATGTAACATGGAGTGACATGGCTGGAAGCTGGAAGATAGTCAGTCCCCAGACAGCGTGTCTAGTGCTGGAAGGTGCTACATGGGTGACTGGAGGAAAATGACCAATATCTGTCCAAGCAACTCATGGTCTAACCTACTTAGCAACAAATAACCTGTTGTGATGCCCACACAAGTGCAATAGTGGCGCACAGCCATGGTGGGAAATCAACTCCTCTTGATTTGACTAACTGATCTGCTCAGTGGAACAGAACCCATAGCTGGAGCTGGGAAACAAGTCAGAATCATATCCAAAAATGAGACCACACTCCATTAAAGTCTGTCAAAAAACAATGGTTATCACATTTATTTGGTTCTAACTTTACTCTTCATTGGAGAATGTGGTTCTCTTTTTCAGAAAGATGCAGATCCTAAGGAGAGAACCACCCCATCATACCTCAGCTAAAACTAAGAATAATTGGGGAAACATGCAAGAATGCTGTTTTCTTGACAAACCAGGAACCAGCACAATGGTGGAGGAGATAGACACAGAGAACAATCAACCCCTACCAAACCAGATATACAGAGACACAAAGGCTCCCAAGATCTCAACACTGAAGCAGACCTAAAATGAACCCAACATGGCTCAGGGAAATTTACAGATGAGGGTGTGCAAAGAATGTCAGAGCCAAACATTGGGTCATAACATGCAAAGATATTTCCTCCTATCCAAAACTGAAAGCTAACCCCACAATGCATGACCCCCACCCAAGAGTGTTCCTGTGGAGGGGGGAGGACAGGGAGGAAGCTAACAATGGTACCAACTTGACTGTATTCACTGAGTACAAAAATAAAATTAAAATTAAAATTAAAATAAAAAATGCTAAGTACAAAGATCATTGTATTTGGACGTTTTGCTTATGAACATTTTAAGGTGAAGTTATGACTACAGAGAACTTTCTTGGAATTGGGCTACTGGCTTTAGGGCTGGCTGTATTCTGCTGCCCATGCTCAGAGTGTTTGACCAGGGTTAAACTTGTAAAGAACTAATGTGCTTGGGTAAAGATATGGAACTAAGAAATTGAAGATTTAAATTTGGAAAAATTCAAGCAAGTTTAAAATTACTGGCATTGAAACTGGTTGCTGATGCTGCTATTTTCAAATGTATTAGTGTTTGGAAGGAAGATGGCCCACCTACTTTCTTTACATTGAAACAATTTTCCTTGAAAAGATATTCTAAAACAAAGGACAAACTATATATTACTTGCAAGACATATAGAAATGCAAGGGGCTAATGGAGTATTATTCTCTCAACATTGCATGTTATATTTGTTATAGTTAATACTTGAGATTATTTTTGTTGTTGATTTTCTCCCACTTAGATCAAAAATCTTGGCAATGTAGTATGAATGAATTTAATAGGAAAGAACACTTTCATAAAAAATAATGATTCTCTAACCTAAGGTATTTTCTGGATATTCAAATGAATGTAAAATAAATGACAGAAAATAAATAGAGGGTCATGAATTAAAACCTATATGAACAATTTCGGTTGAGGTTTGGCATATTTATATGGTAAGTTACTTTCAAAATACACCCAATATTATTAAACTTATTCCAAACTATTTCTTTAATAGGAAGTGAAAACTTAAACACAATAAAATAAAGTTCCATTATTTTCTATTTGTGAATAAAATTGAATGTTCTATGAAAATATATTTGTGTGTCCTTAAACTGAACGAATCAAAGCTATAAAGGAAGATAGGCAAGTATAATAAAACTTATGCTTGAGAAAAATCTTCCCTTCACATTTTATACATAGTATAAAATAGGTATAATTGATGGATATGACTCCATTATCCTCACTTTTCTTTTTTTAAATATTTGTTTTTGTTTTTAATGGACAGTATAATGTTCAATGTTTTTTAAATGTCTAATTATAGCATTCCTTTTTTTTCCTAATGAAAAATATGTGAATCAATGAAATATAATAATTATTTACAGTCTTACCAGTGTTCTAATGCAGAGATACTCTGGTTATAAGATTATTGAAGCACTGCTTATAAAATTAGATGCAAAGATTTAAAGGTTTACAAGTCAACATTTTAAGTGCTGATAATCTCCTCACAAAAGATCTGATGGATAGTCATGATTATTTTAGAATTCAAAAGAAAATGCCCATTTTTATATTATTGAACCCAAGAGTGACTTTAAAGAATGAAATGTCCTCATGGAAGGTTGGGAGTGTGCTTTTATAGCAAATAGTCCTCAAATCACAGGTACACATAAAACTGCTAAAAAAAAAAAAATCTCCTGGTTATCACTTATCAGAATGTGTTAAAGCTATGTTTCAAAACCATATATAGTCATATTAAAACTGCCTATAAAACAGTCCAAAATATATCAGATGTCCCTCTAAAAAGTCATGGGAATTTAATGGTATTATGTATATGTAAGTAGAATAGATTAATGGGGTGAAAAGGCCTAACTGACCTCAGGGGAAGAGCTTGATTAAAGGAGAGGAGGAGGGAGGTCTAATCAGAATCTAAGAGGATATAAATAAATCATATGGAAACCTACTTTTCTGGACACTGGAACACTCAGGAGCCATAGATTGTTACCAGAAAATTTTCAGTGTCAGGGATGGGATATCTTCCAGTGAGTTGTTGGCCAGGGAGGACCCTGGTGCCCCCAAAATATTACAGGCCAATGCCGAGGCCCTTGATTTCCCACCAGGAATAGATGGTAATACACTATTGTGGAAGACTGCACATACTTGGGCTGCAAGGCCACTAAAGAATACTGCTGGAACTGAGCTGATAACCTCCTCCGTGTAGAACAGCTGACATAAAGCTGGAAGAAGCCATTTTGCATGCAGTTCAATGGTAGAGAGAGAAATCACTAGTGAAGATACCCAACAGTGGACACTGCAAGCCTTTTATTTGGCCAGCCAGGCCAAATGAGCCAATGGGTGCAGTAGTGGCACGTCTGTCATGGTGGAAACAAACTGCCCTCTAATTGGACTGGAGGCCAGCTCCATGGGAGGGAATACATCCCTGATACTGAAAACCTAAAACAGGGGTAGTCATGAGCCCTAGGGGTGTAATGTCTGTTACTGTCTGGGTAAATGCATATACTATGCTCGTCAAACTGCCAAGTAAGCATTTCTCTTAGTGTTCATACCTATATATTAATTCTACCCTCACTTTTGGTAGAGAACCTTCTTTTTTCAGATGGCAGTGACCTTGGGATGACTCAAAAGGCGTCATGGTGCTGGGAAGAAGTGACAGGAGTGCCCAACATTGCAATATCTCTATCACACCTTCCAAGGCTCAGGGTCCATTGCAGAAGAGGTGGTAGAAATTATATAATAGCCAAAGGAAGGGTAGGACTCCTTACAACTGCTTCTCCAGAGACAAAATAGCCTCGTTATCCATGAACTCACAGTGCCTAACAGTACTACACAAGACCATCATGATAGGAGGAAAAGATCATGACATCACAATAAAAGAGAGACTGATTGAGAGAAAGAGGAGGGGATATGATCAAGAATGGGTTTCAAAGGGGAAATTGGGGGGAGGAAAGGCATTACCATGGGATATTGTTTATAATCATGGAAGTTGTTTATAAAAAATAACAATTAAAATTATATATATATATATATATATATATATATACACACATACATACATATATGATGCTGAACCATTAAAAAGTCATTGGCATTTAAAAATAAAAACTCTGAAGATATTATGTTAACTTGAAGATTGTTTATTATTTTTTCTCATAAATTTATGAACATGACCATAATTATTTCAAAAATTAAAAAATTGAACATACCATGATCACAAAAATACAAAAAAATCACAATTTAAAGGTATGAATTTGAATTTCTCCTCATCATTGACATAAAAACAGGCAGTTACTTCAGTTACATCAATCCTTCCCAACTGCCTCAAAAAATATGTGCACTGTTACAATTAAAAACAGTTCACCAGCTGTTTATGTAAAAATTATTTGATGAAAAACAAGGATGGCCATATGGCACTTGTGCTCTGCTGTGGGAGCATGAAGAATAATTTTGTAGGCTGTAGTACATAATGGTCATGCTAAGTAGGGTGTCAACTCTTGCAAGCACATTACATTAATAGTTAATCTGTCCTTTTATCCTCTAAGTACTTACATGTCTTAACAGCTTGTAGTTTGGAAACAAGCTAACAACTCACTGATGAAGAATTAAAATTTTGTAAAGTGACAAAATATTTGATGTAATATGGACATACACAAACACAATTTTCATTTGCTAATTAAAGATATTGTTTCAATAATGCATTAATTAGATGATGTGAATATGATAGGGCAGCTGTTTCCACTTTCTGAATGAATGTTTTAAAAGTGTGGATATGTTGAAGGTAATATGCCATTGATTTGGAAGAAAACATGAACTGGTGTGCCCTGCACATAGAAACTATATAGTAAATGTTTGATTAATAGAGTCCTTTTAGAAAGAATGAGTTGGAAATGCCACTAGCAGATCTTTGTGATACTTGTAATACAAGGAATATCTGTTATCCATTCCATAGGCTCCTTATTTGAAAGCCTATAACTTAAAATTTCACTAATATTGGTTGCTGATATTTTCTTATCTTTAATTTTTTCTGTTTATATGTTTTATGTTCAGAAATTTGTTTTACACTTTTAGTCCTACAAGCTTAACCCAGTGTCTCTTGCATGCTCAGAAAATTCCATACCACTGAGCTATGTCCACAGTTCTATTTTTATTTTTGTTTTCAGACAGGATTTCACAAGAGTTTCCATGCTCTCTATAGCCAAAGAAGGCCTTGAACTTATGATCCTCCTTGTCATAGGCTCCTGAGTAGCTGAAATATAGGCTTGTGCCACCAGTCTCTATTACATTTAGATTTTTAAAAAATTTTTTTTTAAATTTAATTTATTAGTTTTCTTTTCAGTAAATACAGGCAGTTTGGTACCATTATTTATGCTCATCTGTGATCTACCCCCTCCCATTAGACCCTCCTTGTTATTGAAAATGGGTCGTGCATTGTGGAGTTAGCCCCCAGTTATTAGTATGATAAATGTCTCTGAAAATCATGACCCAACATGTAACTCTGACATTCTTTCCACCCCCTCTTCCGCAAGATTTCCCTGAGCCATGTTGGGTTCATTTTTGGTCTGCTTCAGTGCTGAGGTGTTGGGGGCCTCTGAGGCTCTGGCTCTCTGATTTGGTAGGAGTTGATTTTTCTCTGCATTGATCTCCTTCCCCTTTGTGCTGGTATCCAGTTCACAGGAAAACATCACCCTTGCTTATTTCGCCAGTTGTCCTTAGTTTCAGTTGGGCCCCTTCTGAGGTATGTTGGGGCAGCTCAAATATTTTTAAATTTCTTTTATTTTTATTTGGGAGAGAAGGAGAGAGAGAGAGAGAGAGAGAGAGAGAGAGAGAGAGAGAGAGAAAGGAGAGAGAGAAAGAGAAAGAGAAAGAGAAAGAGAAAGAGAAAGAGAAAGAGAAAGAGAAAGAGAAAGAGAAAGAGAAAGAGAGCACCAGGGCCTTCAGCTACTGAAAATCGACTTCAGACACATGTGCCACCTTGTGCATCTGGCTTACTTGGGTACTGGGGAATCAAACCTGGGTCTTTTGGCCTTGCAGCCAAATACTTTAACAGCTAAGCCATCTCGTCAGCTTTAGAATTTTAATGTTATATTCAAGTATACAATTTATGTTTTATCTACTTTTGTTTTTGAATTTGTATAATAAAGGTTGTTTTTTAAATGTGCTAAACTTATAAAAATAAGTCTTCAAAGTAAAACTCATAAGGAGGTTGAATATTTTTGCCACATAATAAACATTTTGTGTTTTTTTTTATTAGTTTACTTGTTTACATATGTGCTTACAGACATTTGATTCAAGAATAAAAGTACATCAAAACAAAAATATAAAGCAATCATAAAAGTACAACTTGATGAATTTTCATAAACTGAGTACAACCATGCAACCATTATCCATACATACAAAAGCAGAAGCCACACTTTTTAATAATGTTGTAGAAGAAAACCTGCTGTGATTTTTCTTAAGGGCTGGAATTTAACCTAGAGCTGTATAGTAAACAAGTGTTCTACCAATGTGTAATAACCTACCTCCATGCCATCTTTTTCACATTTCTCCATCTAGTCAGGACTGCTTTACTAAGATAACTACTCTTCTGCATGGTTAAAGCTCTAGAAAAAGTTGCTAGATTGTTCCTTTTTTTTTTGGTTTTTATGAGGTATGGTCTGCTTTTAGTCCAGACTGACCTGGAATTCCCTCCGTAGTGCCAAGCTGGTCTCAAACTCATAGCAATCCTCCTACCTCTGCCTCCCAAATGCTGGGATTAAGGGCATGTGCCACCATGTCCGGCTAAAATTGCAAGATTTTGAATTTTACATAAGTTGAAGAAGTATGCTATGAAAGTTTATTCAAGTCTTTTATTTACATATTTATTTCATGTATGTGTGTATACATGTATGCATGGTCATGTGTGTCCTCATATATGAGCAGGTATATGTGCAAATGCAGGCGTCCATGTGTGTAGAGACCAGACAGCGACTCTGGGTGTGTTCTTTTATTTCTTTCAAAAAAAAATGTTTGAGGGCTAGGAAGATGGCTCAGTGGCAAATCCTACTGCCTTGGGTTTGATTCCACAGTAACCAAGTAAGGTCAGATGCAGAAAGTAGCACATACATCTGGAGTTCATTTATAGGTGCAAAAGGCCTAGCATGCCCATCCTCCCTTTCTCCTGGCAAATAAATATTTGAAAATATTTTAAACAATGTTTTATTATATGATTCAGATATAGAATAAGCCACAAAAGAAGACATTTGCAACATATTAGTGACCAAATAATTTTACATAGAGAAGTCATGAATTTTAAAGAAAACGAAACAAGAAAAACACGCAGAAGTGAGACTCCCTACTGCCCACGTGAGAAAGTTCACTTTGCCCTATCATTAGTCTATAATTTCAGGACTCAGCAACCAGAGGCATGAGGACAACTTCAAGTTCTAGACCAGCCTGGGATACACACCCCATCTTCTAAACCTAAATGATCTTGAGGAGGGGCACAAACTTGAAATTCCAGCATTAGAAAGGCTGAGGTAGGAGAATCACCAACAGCTCCAGGCAAGCCATGATTACAGAGTGAGACAATCTATACAGTGTGTAAACACACACACACACACACACACACACACACACACACACACACTCAGAAACTATCACAGCAGAGCCACGAGTTAGGTTGGCATACCAAAAAACATACTACCCCCAACCTTGAGTGTGAGCAAGGACATTCACCCAGGGAACCCTAGACAGGTTACACTTGTGTTTGCCGGCAATATCATTTGGAAGGAAAAGCCCCAGTGACGTACATCTCCAGCCCTAGTCCTAGAAATCCACAGGCCTTAACACGCCTATAAAATGACCCAGGGGTCCAATGAGCAGAGTCTGCCAAAGAAAGCAGCAAGCACTCTATCCAGCAGTTAGGGAGTCGGTTCCTTCAAGAGCTTAAATTTCCATCAGGATCTGACCCAAGGGATGTAGAGGGCACATCAGTTCCTTACCCCCATAGATGCAGAAATAGCCTGGGCCCATGAGTTCTGGTGTTCAATACCACCTCTTCCCTGTATGCCAATGTCCTGGCAAAGAACAAGGGTTCCTAGAATGTGTCCAAGCCTGAGAAGAACCTCATGAAGTCAGGATGTAAGGCAGTGTTTAGGGAGACAACCAAAGCATAGAGGCCAGGAGTCTACATCTGCACTGGGGCTGTATCTGCATCTAAGCTTGGGCCTCAAGCTGCACCTGCACCCGGGGTGACATATGAACCTGTGTCTGGCCATGCTGCTAGGGCTGGGGCAGAGGCTGGGCTTGTGCCTGTGTCTGCATCTCCTGCTGCATGTGGAGCTGTCTCTGGAACTTCAGTTGTGGTTCTTGTAGCTGGGATTGCAGCTGGGGCTTGGCTAGTGTCTGGGGCTGCTGCTGTAGCTGCACGGGGTGCTGCCTCTGGGGCAGGGGGTGGAGTTTTGGCATCTGGAGCTTCCTTTGTGTCTGGGGCTTCTGAGTATCTGGCTGTCATTGGTACTAGGCCATTTTGCAGCTAGGGCCGGGGCTGACAAGGGTGGAAGTGTGCCATTCTCTCTCGGATGCACTGGGCACATGCCCATTCAGGATGCTCTTGATCACCACTGCAACTGTGCATTCCAGGCCTAATCCAGGCCATAGAATCTTGGGGAAGAGGTTGTAAAGCCATACAAAGGATTCTATTGAGGGAAAAAGATGAATCCAGAGGAACCCAAGATCATCAATCAGATCTACACTAGCAAAAGTAGGTGTGCCCAAATTTTGTCACACAAAAGACAAAATTAAATAGATAATTTCAGGGATTTTTTTTCAGTAAGTTTTTTTTTCCTGATAAAAATTCATTTTATCAGGAAATAAAGTTTCTTATAGCAAATAAATAGTCAAGACCTATATGTAATTCTTTTAAGACTGTGTAGTTGGTAGGCAGTGTCTCACGTAGGGTTCAGGGAAGGAAGGGCATCTCTCGTGCTGATTTCAACTTACACGGGTAGCACGTGAGAGAGCGAAGCTTCAGTACTGTGATTTACTGCTCCCTGATGGCAGGAGAGCTGTCTGCGGGTGGAGATGGAGGTGAGGGAGCTATCCCCAACTGCAAGCCATGTTCTCATGATGTAATGAGAAACTTCTGGAAGTACAAAGTTTATGGGAAGATACATGCTGTTGAGAAAAGGAAACAGTCGATTAATTGGAAAAATGGGTTATTGGCAAAGATCATTTTCATAACACTATCATGTATGTGCTCGCACTATAACTTCTTTAAAAAATTATCTCTACACTTGTAATGGCACATGTGTTTATTCTTAATTCATAACGTTCAGTACATGAGAAAATATGCAGCCAAATCTGCCCAATCAAACCCTTTTCTCTGGAGTTTGGTACACGTTTTGACTTCTCTCATTCTGTATAAGAAGAATAAATGCAATTGAATTCCCCCTTAAAAAAAAAAAAAAAGTAGGTGTGGCCTCTGGGACAGGAGGCCCAACACTGGCTCCATGGCTGGAAAGGGCAGTGGGAGCTCCCTAGCCTTACATCCAGGGTGATCATTCCTGATGCTGCTGGAAGCACATACTTGAGTATTTAGCCAGGTGATTGGAGAACCAGACCTGGATCTAGGGCTCTGACAAGTTAATCCTTCTTGCTAAAGCCACAGGGTCCTCATAGGACAGGTTCTGTTTCTTTTGTAATCTTTCCAGTTCACATTGCTGCTTGTTACCATTGCATCTTGAAGATTTTAAGGGCCTTGGCATGGATGGGGGCCTCCAGAGTTCAAGGAGATATGGAGAACCTTGAGAGCATGGTGGCATTTGGAAAACTGTGTTCATTGATGGCTTGTTAGGTTCTAGTGGGATTCTCAAACCTGGGGACACTGTGGCCCTCAAAAGAACTTGTTGCCTTAGGAGACCTGGTAATACTTGGGGTCATAATGCGACTGGGTGCATTTGGATAACTGGGGCCACTGCGGGCCATGGGTCAATTGGAGAACTGGAGCATTGTGGGACCAGGGGACATTTGGAGATTTGGTAGTACAGTTTGACCTATGTGCATTTGGAGACCTGTGTGCATTAGGAGGCCTGATGGCACTATGGGGAATGCAGGCCATAGGGACTGTGGACATTAGGAACTGTGAGTTGAGTAGAGGAATTTGTTGCATTAAAGATCTCAGGAAACCACCAGGCTCTTATATCTTGGTCCAGCTCTGTTATAGTGTTTAATGCTCTGTTCACAGGGTTGGGGAGATTGCTCAGTGATTAAAGGGGATTGCTGGGCTGGAGAGATGGCTTAGCGGTTAAGCACTTGCCTGTGAAGCCTAAGGACCCTGGTTCGAGGCTCGATTCCCCAGGACCCACGTTAGCCAGGTGCACAAGGGGGCGCACACATTTCGTTTGCAGTGGCTGGAAGCCCTAGCGCACCCATTCTCAATCTCACTCTCTCTATCTGCCTCTTTCTTTCTCTGTCACTCTCATATAAATAAATAAAAATGAGGGCTGGAGAGATGGCTTAGAGGTTAGGCGCTCGCCTGTGAAGCCTATGGACCCCGGCTCGAGGCTTGGTTCCCCAGGTCCCACATTAAGCCAGATGCACAAGGGGGCGCACGCGTCTGGAATTCGTTTGCAGTGGGTGGAGGCCCTGGCACGCCCATTCTCTCTCTCTCCCTCTATCTGTCTTTCTCTCTGTGTCTGTCGCTCTCAAATAAATAAATAAATAAATAAATAATGAACAAAAAATATTTTTAAAAAATGAACAAAAAAAATTTAAAGGGGATTGCTTTTAAGGCTGCAGGACTAACTTCAATACACTTGCCACTCACATTAAGCCTGATAGGAATTTGAGTGGCCAGATTTGGGTATTTTCCTTGGTGCTGTCCACCTTTTCTTTTTTGGGGTATATCTCGTGGGCTTGGGAGTTGCCTAATTAGACTAGACTGACTGGCTATTAAGCCCCAGGTATGAATCTTTTTCAGCATCCCCAGACCTGGGATTACAAGTGTGTGTCATCACACCTGGCTTTTTAAATTTGGGTTCTAGAGATCAAACTCAGATTCTCATGCTTGCAAGGTGAGTGTTTTTTTACAGTGAATCATCTCATCTGGTCATTGTTTGTTTATTGGGTCCTTTCCTTTTTATATTTTAATATTTTATAGTCTTTTGGAAATGGTTTGTTTAAAGTTTGTGTTGCAGCTCTTACCTCACTCCATAGTTTGTCTGTAGCCTAGGCTGACCTGGAACATACTCTGTAGTCCAGGCTGGCCTCAAATTTATGACAATCCTTGTACTTCAGCCTCCAGAGTGCTGAGAATAACGGTTAAAGGCATGATCCACCACACCTGGCTTTATCTTTTCTTCCATAGTTTTTTTTTTATGTTTGCATACTGAAGCTGTGCAAATATTATATATTGTAATTTTTTAGTTTCTTCTTCACTTTGTTGTGTTTATGTGTGGTGTGGTGTGTGAGATGTGGTAGTATTGTATACGTGTGTGTATGTGTGTGTCTATAGGTGCACACATGTTATGCATGTGTGGTCAGAGGCCAGGGGAGAATGTAAGCTCTGTTTCTCATGTCCATGTGTCCTTAAGCCATGGTCTCTCAGTGAACCTGGCATTACTGTATTTTGTCAGACTGGCTGAACAGCAAGCTGGAGCAACTCTTTTGCTTCCAACATGTCTAGGTGTTCTGCTATGCATGGCTACACCCAGCTGTTACTTGAGTGCTGGAGAATCAAACTCAGGGTGAACCGGGCCCTCTCAGACACTCAAGCGTTTGTAGCAAGTAGTCTTACCTGATCAGCCATCACTGTTGTTTTCTTTTTCTTTTAAATTTGAGTACTGCTTTTTTAAAATTAAAATTGTAGCCAAGAAATTGTTGAGTATTCCATAGTTCTGAGATTATTCTATCACATTTTCTTCTTTCCTTTTTTTTATTATTTTGCCTTTTGTAGTTTGTGGTGGTTTGATTCAGGTGCCCCCCATAAACTTAGGAGTTCTCAATGGTAGATTCCCAGCTGATGGAGATTTGGGAAATAACACCTCCTGGAGGGAGTTTATTGTTGGGGGCAGGCTTATGGGTGTTACAGCCACATTCCCCATGCCAATATCTGGCACACTGTCCTTTTGCTATTATCCATCTTATGGGTGATGTCCACCCTCTGCTCACGTCATCATTTTCCCTGCCATCATGGAGTTCCCATGTAGATCCTGTAAGTCAAAATGAACCTCTTTGTTCCCACAAGCTGCTCTTGGTTGGGTGATTTCTACCAGCAATGTGATCCTGACTGCAACAGTAAAGTGGTACCAAGGAGTGGGGTTGCTGCTAGACACCTGACTGTGTGGCTTTGGCCTTTTGGAGCTGATTTTCAAGAGGAATGTGGAAGGATTTGAAACCTTGGCCTCCAAGACACCTTGCAGTGCTGTAAGTACAGTTTGATGGACTATTATGGTCAGAGTTGAATGATCTGAATGCAATAAGAACTATTGACTGTGAGGTATGGCTTATAAGGGTGAGAAAGAGCTTTGCTTGAACTGGGCTAGCAGTCTGTGTGAGAAGCTTGCTATTATGCCCATGTCCTGAGAAGTTGTGCAGGGTTGCTTTGCATAGAAATAAACTGGTGTGAGCAGAGGGATATGCACAGGGGGAAAAAAAAAAAAAATCTTTGAGTGAACTTCTGCCCATTTATCTGCAATTGAGAGATTACAACCTTTGAGATTGAGGCACTGACCTGCACTGAGGCAACAGGAAGAATGTAGAGAAGGGGCCTGAGTGCTCAAAGAGTGTTCTGTTCTTCAAAGTTTGCTTTATGCGCCCCTCCCCCCACCAATTAACAAATTAGCACCCTACCTGGTATTATGGAGTATAAGAAATCCAAGGAAGAGAAGGCCATTGAGTTTGCAACATGGTATTGTGTTTTGGAAATGGCCATGGGTAGTGTGAAGCAGGTTTGCTGGTTGCCTGCATAGAGACCTGATGGGGCTGTGAAGATGGACCCTGAGTTACAGTGGAGACCCAGGGGAGAGGCCAGGACCCCGAGATGGCTGCTAAGGAAAGCTGCCAGTTCCAATAAAGCTTTCCAGGACTGTGAGTAGCCTAGATGGAGGGGTGGAATTAAAATGCCAGAGATTTATTGCTGGTCAGAATTATCGATCTTGGAGATTTGTCACTGGCTAGAATTGTTGGACTTGAAGCTACAGAGTTTGATGTTTTCCTTTGTGGTTTAAATCTTGTATTGGTTGAATATTTCTTTGCTATGCCCAATGTCATTTTTTGCAGTGTGAATGTTTATTCTGTGTCATTATGGCTTTTGGGAAGATTTTTTGGTATTTTGGCTTAGTTAGAAGAGCTTGGACTATAGGGATGTGTGAACATCATTGGGATTGATAAAAACTATGGGGACTTTTAAAGCTGGACTGAATTTTACATCATCTGTGCCTATCAGTTTATTGGATCAAGGGTGCAATGTGGTGATTTGATTCAGGTGTCCCCCATAAACTTAGGTGTTCTCAATGCTATGTTCCTAGATGATGGGGGTTTGGTAATTAACATCTCCTGAAGGTAATGTATTGTTGGGGGCAGGTATATGGGTGTTATAGTCAGTTTCCTTATGCCAGTGTTTGGCACACTCTCCTGTTGCTATTGTCCACCTGATGTTGGCCAGGGGGTGATGTACACCCTCTACTCATGCCATTATTTTCCCCTGCCATCATGGAGCTTCCCCCTCGAGTCTGTAAGCCAAAATAAACCACTTTTTCTCCCAAAAGCTGTTCTTGGTTGGGTGATTTTTACCAGCAATGCCATCCTGACTATAGCATAGTTAGATGTGTAGTTAGATTTTATAGTTACATTTATTTGGCAATCTTTTTTAAAACAATATTTTATGTATTTATTTATTTATGAGGGAGAGAGAAAATGGGCACCATTGCAAACAAATTCCAGATTCATGTGCCACCTTGTGCATCTGGCTTTACATGGGTACTGGAGAATCAAAGCTGGGTCCTTAGGCTTTACAAGTAAGTACCTTAGCCACTGAGCAATCTCTCCAGCCCCAAATCCTTATTTATGTCTATCAAATGACAACTTTTCCTCATAAATTCTTAATTGATCAAGATTAGGGGAAGGCAATCGTTCCTCCCTCTATCCTTCACATTGCCTTCCTTTCTTCCTCTCTCCCTCTCTTCCTTTCTTCCTTCCTTCTATGTAGCTGAGAACAATCTTGAACTCTTCTTTTTTTTTTTTTTTTTTTTTTTTTTGAGGTAGGGTCTCACTCTAGCCCAGGATGACCTGGAATTCACTATGGAGTGTCAGGGTGGCCTCTAACTCATGGTGATCCTCCTACCTCTGCCTCCGAAGTCTGGGATTAAAGGCATGAACCACCACATCCAGCTAACAATCTTGAACTCTGGTTCCTCCTGCTTCAACCTTCCAAGTTCTGGAATTACAGGTGCATGCTGGGAAGCAAATCCAGAGCTTCATGCATGCTAGGTGAATACCAATTGAGCTACATTCCCGTTCCCTAGGATCACTTAATTTAGTTATGTTGATCATTTCATGCATGTATATATTGTAGTTTCATCATATGTGTCCCATCACCCTTATTATCCCTTCAATTGAGCTGAACTCCTTCCAGCCTCTTACCTGTTGCTATACCATGAACAGAAGGATTTTCCCTACACCAGCAGCCAGTAATAGCTTTTAGCTACTCAAGGAGGGGGAGGGCTTGTTTAGGCCCTCCTCCATCTATGGAGTGTTGACTGCCCCTATCCTGTGCACCTGTGCAGGTAGACGACCATTTTTACCCTACTCAATTGTAGCTGCTATTAATCAGGTGTCTGTCTGTCTGTCTACATATGTTTATATTAGTCCTCACACCCATGGCTTTGCATTTTCCACAACTTCAGTTGCCCATAGTCAAATGCAATCCAAAAATATTACATGGAAAAATCCAGAAATAAACTACTGATAAATTTTTGATTAAATATTATTCCAAGCAGCAGGATAAGGCTCATGTTGCCCAGACATGTTCTGCTTAGTAATTAGATTGACTGTTTTGGTATACAAGTGCTTATGTTAAAGTAACCCTTAGAATAGGTCAGTGATGACCCCCAAATCCAAGAATAATGATGCTAGTGATTTGGCCAAGTTCATCTTTAAGGTAAAAATATGAACATCTTAAAAATATTTTATTTTCATTTATTTATTTGAGAGAGAATGGGTGTACCAGGGCTTCCAGCCACTGCAAATGAGCTCTAGATATATTTTACACTTAATGCATCTGGCTTACATTGGTCCTGGGGAATCAAATTGTGGTCTTTTACCTTTGCAGACAAGCACATTAACAGCCAAGCCATCTCTCCATCCCAGAAAACATGAATATATTTGACTTAAGGAAAGAAAAATATTTTGGAAAGTGAACTTTCTAAGCTCTCCATCCCAGAAAACATGAACATATTTGACTTAAGGAAAGAAAACATATTTTGGAAAGTGAACTTGCTAAGCTCTACAGTAAGAACAGAACTGTGGTCTGAAAATGTGGAAAAGGAGAAATTGGTTCTTGTTTGTTCTGCTGGTACACCATAAACCACAAAGTTACAAGCAAAGGATGTGATAGTACTTAGTTACAATGAGCAAGGCATTAAATATGTTTATGTATAGTAAAATCATAGTTCCTTCCTGATTGTGATTTTAGGCATACATGGAAATCAATAGAGTTTGATAAAGAAGGGACCACTGTATTTAAGAATTCCATCGTGCTTTTATTGGTCTGTTTGCCTCTTCTTCTGTGAATATTATGTTATCTTACTAGAACTTTGTAATTTTTGTTTTCTTCTTTTTATTCTTTGTTAATATTTTAAAAATTTTAGTCTTATGTACCATCCCCACACAGTCTATCCCATTCCTGCTGACATCCTTCCTCTCAGAACCATTTCCCTCCTTTATTGATGTTCCTTCTTTTTGGATTTGCAGGGCTTGTGTGGGTGGTCACAACTGTTATGTGGCCATGATTATTGTAGCCATATCATATCCAAAAGAGTATTTTCATAGCACTCCACCCCATCTTTGGGGTCTTATAGATGATCCCCTGTTCCGTGATGATCTCTGGACCTCAGAGGGGGTAATACAGATACCCAGTTTAGCACTGTACCACCAACAGTCATTTCTTTTCAGCATTTTGACCATTTAAGAGTTTGCTTTAATAGTCACCCACTGCCAAAAGAGGCTTCTCTGACCAAGGCTGAGTACTGCATTAGTCTACAGGTATAAATATTAATGTTAAGAAGGTAGTTTAAATACATGTCCATTAACAAAAAAAATCACTTGTAGACTTGCCCATAGGACTCTTGACTTCCCTAGATATAGGGTTTTGACCAAGTTTACAGTACCAGAAATGTATTCCCTCCCATGGAGCACTCCTCAGATCTAATGAGGAAGTGGTTGGAACATGCCACTATCGCACCAGTGGGTATATCTTGCCTGACAGGTCAGTATTAAAGCATGAAGGGTCCAGAGCAAGGGGAGATGTTGGATGATTTTTCTTCCCTAACAGACTGTGTCACACCTTCTAGCACTATGAATGTTAACCAGGAGGGAGGAAGCTTCCAGGTCAGTACCAGCCTGATTTCTCTGTGTCCTATATCCAACAAGAAACCTTTTCTCCTTTAACATTATCATTGACCAATAGTGTGTGTGTGTGTGTGTGTGTGTGTGTGTGTGTGTGTTGGTTTGTAAATTCGTATTTTACATATTGGAGAAATTTCTTCTGTGGTGATCACTGAATTTAATTTTAATGATCACTTGGAAAATAATTAACATTTGTACTACATTCAGATTTTTGCTCTTAAAACTTTTTGTTTTGTTTTGTTAATTTTAATTTTGTTTTTGTTTTCCTTTCTGGTTGAGACAAATGCTGTTTTCTTGTTAGCTCATCAATTTTAACCTATATTTTCTATGGACATTTTTAAGTGCAATTTGAATATTATTTTTGAAATGTTGTACAATATTTTAATATTTAACTTTTTAATGTCAACCTCCATAAATATAGACATTATACCATGATCATAATCCTCTCCTACCACCCTCCTTTTTCCCCCATTCCAAATCTTCCTCCACTGAATCCCATCTTCTTTCAAACTAGTCACTCCTCTATTTTTGATGTCAGCATATTTTTAATATTTTTAATTTATTTATTTTCCAGCAGAAGGGAGAACATGTGTACCAGCACCTCTTTCCACTGCATACAAACTCCAGATTCATGCAACATATTGGGCATCTGGCTTTATGTGGGTACTGGGAAATCAAACCTAGACACAAAGGCTTTGCCAGCAGCACTTTTAAACACTGAGACATCTCCCCAGCCCAATAATAGAACATAGACTTTCTTTTAAAAAAACATTTTTATTTTATTTATTTGCAAGCAGAGAGAGATATAGAAACAAACAGAGATAATGGGCATGTCAGTGCCTCCAGCCACTACAAATGTACTCCTAACATTTGTGCCACTTTTACATGGGTACTAGAGAATCAAACTCTGGTCATTAGGCTTTGTAGGCAGGCACCTTAACCACTAAGCCATCTCCCTAGCTCTAAAAATAATTTCCTTTTTCCATTTTCTCTAGCCAATACATTTCTTTTTCTCACATTTATTATTATTTATTTATTTGAGAGAGAGAGAATGGGCATGACAGAGCCTCTTGTTGTTGCAAATGAACTCTGGATACATGTGCCATGTTGTGCATCTGGCTTTACATGGCTACTGGGGAATTAAACCTGATAAATCAGGGTTTGCAGCCTGAAACCATTAACTGCTGAGCCATCTTTCCAGCCACATCTTATTTGTTTAATTCCTCAGATTATTATTCAGATCTTATATAGGTAGCTCCAGCCACTGTGAGTTCATGAATATCTAGGCCATTTTGTGTCTGGAAGATAACATTGTACGACCTTCCCCCCTTCCTTTGTCTCTTACATTCTTACTACCAACTCTTCCACAGTGGTCCCTAGCCTTGCAGAGTATGTTAATGTCTCATTTCATGCTGCACTCCTCTGTCCCTTGCTCTCAGGACTTTGGTAAAGTTGGAGTCACCACAGTGGTCACCACCATCTGAAAAGAGAAGCTTCTCTAATCAAAAGTGAGAGTTGCATTAATATATGGGAATAAATACAAGCATACACAGGGCAGTTTGTGGGTATAGCATATGCATTTAGCCAGACAAAAATAGTAGTTTTCCTCCTAGACTTATGACGTCTCCAGCTGTAGCCTTTTGACTAGGCTTTCAGTACCAAGTATGTCCTCCAGTAGAGTGGGCCTCAAATCTAATCAGACAGCAATTGGTTTCCTCTATAACAGACATACAAACATTGTACCTATTGATACATTTTTCCTGCCTGAACATTCATAAATATTGCAGGTCTACTGCTGGTTAAGATCTTAGAGATCTTTTCTATCTCAGCAGGCTGCATATATCTTTCCAGCATCCTTCCAGCTCCTCCAGACTGATTTCGCAGTGACCTGCAGCCCAGATGCAGTCTTCAAAAATGTGATTTTACCATCCATTTCTGGTTGTCAACCAAGAGCCTTGGCAATAACCTGTAATGTTCTGGGAGCATCAGCAGACTTTCTGGCCAAAACTTACTGGAAAGCATCTCACCCCTGGCAGTACAATTTTTCTTATAACAATTTCTGTTTTCTGAGTACATTATCCACCTCCACATGATACTTCTGCCCAAACTCTAGCTCTTTTTCTGACATAATAGCTAGCAAAGAAGTAAGGTTACATATCACTTTATTCATAAATCTTATGTTTCTCTTAATATTTTAGTATTATTTATATACTTGAGAGAAATAGAGAAAAAGGGAGAGGGAGATGGAGAAAGAGAGAGAATGGGCACCTCTATCTGCTGCAAAAGAGCTCTAGACATATACTCCATCTTGTGCATCTGACTTTAGTGAGCCCTGGGGACTTGAACCTGGGTCCTTTGGCTTTGTGGGCAAGTACTTTAACTGCTAAGGAATCTCTCCAGCCTAAAAATTATGTTTGTTTAACTTTCCTCCCACCACTCCTCTATCAACTTCCTTGATACCACTTAGACCATCCCACCCTCAGTATTCTACCCCTCTACTTATGACTCCACTGTGTAAGTGTACCATGTCCTCATTATTCAATCATCAGTTGTATAGCATCTAGACTTGTTTCATTTCCTACTATTATGAATAGGGCAGCAATAAACATGGATGAAAAGGATGGGGTAGAGAGATGTCTCAGAGGTTAGTGAGCTTGTCTGCAAAGCCTAATGGCCCAGGTTCAATTCCCCAATACCCAAATAAAGCCAGATGCATAAAGTGGCACATGCATCCGGGGACTGTTTACAGTGGCTAGAGGCCCTGGTGCACCCATTTTCTCTTAGATGGTCTCTTTTCTTTGACTCTCTGTTTGCAAATAAATAAATAAATATTTTTTTTAAACATGGATGAGCAAGTTTCACTTTGGTAATGGGTAGACTCCTTAGGGTATATGCCAAAGAGTGGGATATCTGGTTCATATGGTAAATATATTTTTAACTGTTTCAGCAACCTCCATACTAATTTCTACAATGGTTGTACCAGTTTACATTCCCACTAATAATGGAATATTTTAATTTTTATGCATTTGAAAATAAGTTGCAATTTCTAAAAAAATGTAGTTTTTCAAATATTTGAAATAACCTTAAAGTTATTTTATGGCCTAGAATATATACAGTTATTTTTTTTTAATTTTTATTAGAATTTTCCATGATTATAAAAAAATCCCATGGTAATTGCCTCCCCCCCCCCACAATCAACCCAGATGTCCATCATTAGAAGAATGGATAACAAAGATGTGGTATATCTACACAATGGAATTCTATACAGCAGTAAGAAAAAACGACATAAAGAAATTTGAGGAAAAATGGTTGAACCTGGAACAGATCATTCTCAGCGAACTTACCCAATCACAGAAAAAAAAATCAACACATAGTCTCACTCATCTACAACACCTAACCTGAATCTACCCAAGATACCTTACATCCCCTTTGAAATTCCATTCTCCATCATATTACCTCCCCATCTCAATCATTCTACTTACATTTATACAATATCAACTTATTACGTACCCTCCTCCCTTTCTTTCTCTTCCCTTTATGACTCCTTTTTAACTTACTGGCCTCTGCTACTAAGTATTTTCATCCTCACGCAGAAGCCCAATCATCTGTAGCTAGGATCTACATATGAGAGAGAACATGTGGCGCTTGGCTTTCTGGGCCTGCGTTACCTCACTTAGTATAATCCTTTCCAGATCCATCCATTTTTCTGCAAATTTCATAACCTTTTTCTTTACCACTGAGTAGAACTCCATTGTATAAATGTGCCACATCTTCTTTATCCACTCATTAGTTGAGGGACATCTAGGGTGGTTCTATTTCCCAGCTATTATAAATTGAGCAGCAATAAACATGGTTGAGCATGTACTTCTAAGGAAATGAGATGAGTCCTTTGGATATATGCCTAGGAGTGTCATAGCTGGGTCATATGGTAAATCAATCTTTAGCTGTTTTAGGAGCCTCCACACTGATTTCCACAATGGCTGGACGAGATTGCATTCCCATCAGCAGTGTAGAAGGGTTCCTCTTTTTCCACATCCCCACCAACACTTATGATCATTTGTTTTCATGATGGTGGCCAATCTGACAGGAGTGAGATGGAATCTCAATGTAGTTTTAATCTGCATTTCCCTGATGACTAGTGACGTAGAACATTTTTTTAGATGCTTATATGCCATTCGTATTTCTTCCTTTGAGAATGCTCTACTTAGCTCCATAGCCCATTTTTTATTGGCTTTTTTGATTCCTTATTATTTAACTTTTTGAGTTCTTTGTATATCCTAGATATTAATCCTCTATCAGATATATAGCTGGTGAAGATTTTTTCCCATTCTGTAGATTGCCCCTTTGCTTTTTTCACCATGTCCTTTGCAGTACAAAATCTTTGTAATTTCATGAGGTCCCAGTGATTAATCTATGGTTTTATTGCCTGAGCAATTGGGGTTGTATTCAGAAAGTCTTTGCCAAGACCAATATGTTGAAGGGTTTCCCCTACTTTTTCCTCTAGCAGTTTCAGAGTTTCAGGTCTGATGTTAAGGTCTTTAATCCATTTGGACTTAATTCTTGTGCGTGGCGAGAGAGAAGAATCTATTTTCATCCTTCTGCAGATATATATCCAGTTTTCCCAACACCATTTGCTGAAGAGGCTGTCTTTTCTCCAATTAGTATTTTTGGCATTTTTATCGAATATCAGGTGGCTATAGCTACTTGGGCTTACATTTGGGTCCTCTATTCTGTTCCACTGATCTACATGTCTGTTTTGTGCCTATACCACACTGTTTTTGTTACTATGGCTCTGTAGTATAGATTAAAATCAGGTGTGGTGATACCACCAGCCTTACCTTTGTTGCTCAGTATTATTTTAGATATTTGAGGTTTTTTGTGACTCCAAATGAATTTTTAGATTGTTTTTTCTATTTCCATGAAGAATGCTTTTGTAATTTTGATAGGGATTGCATTAAATGTGTAGATTGCCTTTGGTAAGATTGCCATTTTCACAATATTGATTCTTCCAATCCAGGAGCAAGGGATATTTTTCCACCTTCTAGTATCTTCTGCAATTTCTCACTTGAGTGCTTTTTTTTTTTTTAATTTTTATTTATTTGAGAGTGACAGACACAGAGAGAAAGACAGATAGAGGGAGAGAGAGAGAGAATGGGCGCGCCAGGGCTTCCAGCCTCTGCAAACGAACTCCAGATGCGTGCGCCCCCTTGTGCATCTGGCTGACGTGGGACCTGGGGAACCGAGCCTCAAACCGGGGTCCTGAGGCTTCACAGGCAAGCGCTTAACCGCTAAGCCATCTCTCCAGCCCACTTGAGTGCTTTAAAGTTCTCATTACAGAGATTCTTTACTTCCTTGGTTATACAGTTATTTTAAATGCCCCCTAACTCTCTGGATAAATTTGTGTTGTATTTTGTTGGAAAAAAAGGTGTTCTTTATCATTTATATCAAATTTGTTGAGACTGTTATAAGTCTGTACTTTGTAAGGGCTTTACTTGCTTGACTTATAATTTCATAAATGAATGTGGAGGTGAAAAAAGGAAACAACAAAGTTTCTGTACACACAATGACTGAATAGTAATTCAAATTTAAACATATAGGCCTGGATAGATGGCTTAGCAGTTAAGATACTTGCCCACTAAGGCTAAGAACACAGGTTCAACTCCTCAGAACCCAGGTAAGCCAGATGCATAAGGTGATGCATGAGCAAAAATGATGCGTGCACACAAGGTGGCACATGTGACTAGAGTTCATTTACAGTATCTAAAACCCTGGCATGCCAATTCTCTCTTCTCTCTCTCTCTCTCTCATAAAAATAAAGTAAAATAAAATAAAAACTAAAGATAATGTATCTGAGGACTCTTCTAACAGCACCTTCTTGTGTTGTATCATGTGACTTCACTGCAGCCTTGGTTCTGAATACACAACATACTCATTTTGCATTCTATGTACTCTCATGCTGCACAATGCTAATGAAGCTGTGTGAAATATCTCCACTCAGATTTGAGACTATTGTATGGTATGAATTACATTGTTTTCTGTATATGAAAAACTTTCTGCTCTTATATGAATGTTTTAGTTCAACTATGGAAAATAAAGTACTTTAACATTTTCTTACCTCCATTCCTTACCATGTAAGTATCAAATAAATATATCTATGAATTGTATTATATAATGATTGGTATTAAACATTGCTGTTTGTATACTTGAGGGATGATTCCATGGATAAAGTGCTTTCAGCAAAATTCTGAGTGTGTTTAAATCACCACATTTCACACATTCATCCATATACACAAACATTCATACACACACAGACACACAAACACACACACACACACACACGTATTGAAAGAACTAAAAACAAATCTACCATATGTTCCAGTTATTCCACTTTTGACTATATGCCCAGGAGGAAGGAAATCAGCATATGAAATTGGTACCTATATGTTTATATTTACAGTAGTTTTAACATGCAATAACCTAGGAATCCAATTAAGGATGAAAGGAAAATGAGATATACACGTACAATGGCATATTACTTACATGGAAGAAAGAAATCCTATCATTTGCTGCAAAATGAATGTTAACTGGAAGTCATTACATTAAGTGAAATAAGCCAAACACAGAAAGACAAGCAGTATATGCTTTTTTCTACATGTGTAAGGGTATTTTTATTAAGTTGATCTAATTTTAGAATAATGATTACTAAATTTTGGGAAAGGGAGTGATAATAAAAAAGAGGCTGGATTTGATCACTATATGGTATATGAGCATAAAACACTAAACTCTATTAATATGTATAATCAATCATGTTAATTAAAAAATTAAACATGCTACACAAAGGGCATCTAATAAGAAGAAATCTTAACATTTACTTGAATGCACCAAAATATAATGTAATGCAAACTTTCCAAATGTCCATATTGCAAAACACTCAATTTACATGTGATTGTGACATCTGCTCTTTTAGTCTATCTTATAGAACAATGTGGTAAAGCAAAATCAGATATAAAAATGTGAAGCAATAAAATAAAATCATTATTACAGGAATGGCCTGAGGACCGAATTTGAAGTCACAGGCTGATTAAGATGTTTTACACCATGAGTTCGACTCCCCAGGACCCACATGAGACTGCTGCACAAAGTGGAGCATGCGTCTGGATTCTGTTTGCAGCTGGCTGGAGGGCCCATTATCTCTCTATGTGGGGGCATGGTGGCCCACGCCTTTGATACCCCTACTTGGGAGGCTGAGGTACAAGGATCACTGTGAGTTCAAGGTCAAATTGGTACTACAGATTTCCAGGTTAGCCTGGCCTGAGTGAGACACTACCTCAAAACAAACAGGGTTGAAGAGGTAGCTAGGCGGTCAAGGTATTTGCCTGCAAAGCCTAAGGACCCAGGTTCTATTCCCCAGGACCCATGTAAGCCAGATGCACAAGGTGGTTTGCAGCGGCTGGAGGCCCTAGTGCACCCCATTCTCTTTCTCTATCTCTTCTTCTCTCTCTAATAAATAACTAAATGAAATGTTAAAAACAAACAAATGCTCCACTTTGTGCATCTGGGGTTCATTACCAGTGGCAAGAGGCCCTGGAGTGCCCATTCTATCCCTGCCTCTTTCTCTTATATAAATTACATTAAATAAATAAATATTTAAGACAAAATGAACAAAAAACCAAACCAGGTATGGTGGGGCACACCTTTAATCCCAGCATTTCAGAGCAGAGGTAGGATTGCAAAAAAAAAAAAAAAAAAACAAAAAAACAAAAAAAACAAAAAACATTATTACTTAGCAGTTTTATTTACAGAAAAAAAGAGAATATCTAAAGAAATCACAGCTTAAATTTCATTTTACTATTAAAAGCAAAATATAGAAATCATGTAGGGTCTCTTGAAACAGGCCTATAGTCCAAGCTACTTGAGAGGTTCGGGCAGTAGATTATGAGTTTAAGGCATTCCTGGGACAGAGAGGAAGCTCAAGTTGGGCCTCTGCAACTTAGTGACATGTTACCTCAAAACTAAAATGAATAAAAGAGGGCGTATGGGAATATAGCTCAATGGTAAAGGGCTTGTCTAGCATGCATGAGGATTTATACTTAAGCCCCAGTAGTGCAAAAATAATTTAGATAAGTAAAAATATAACATAAAATTATTGACATAATTCTATGTATTATCAAAATTAACCCACAAATATAATGAAAAATACTCCCTAACAATAATAAAGTGAAAGCAATCCATTTTCTATGATCATAAAAAAGTGAGT
The DNA here is from genome assembly GCF_020740685.1 of Jaculus jaculus. Taxonomy (NCBI): domain Eukaryota; kingdom Metazoa; phylum Chordata; class Mammalia; order Rodentia; family Dipodidae; genus Jaculus; species Jaculus jaculus. Next base: position 23,664,131 of record NC_059125.1, read on the forward strand.
CTAAACGTCATAAAATTCTACACTTTACTTTGAGGCCTGCAGACTGAGTAAATACTCAGATCAGATTCTGGACTAGAAAATTTTGTATTTTAAATATTATATTTCCTCTTAAATTGATAATGACTGAGTCTATTAGCAATTTATCTACCTTACTGCAAAGATATTTAAAAATATTGTATTATAATAAAAATAGGCCAATTTTGATCTAGAAAAAGATGATTAAAGTAAAGAAGTTCTTGATAAAGAGAAGTGTCAAACTTTAAAGTGTAATATAAGTTTCTTATTGTACTTGATAATCTATGAGCAATTGTAATTATTACTGTATCCCCAAACACTTTTATAATTGTATATAGAATATGATTATGTTTTATGAATATGTTAATAACTATAATAAAGTCAATTAAGAACACTTCATGTTTGTAGGTAAGAAAGTTACTGGTATAAAACTGAAGGTTTGGCTAGAAGATTAATTTAGAAATGTAAAAGTATAGCTAACATCATAAATAAGTAGATTTTCCCCAAGGAAACCTAGAGAAAATTAAACAGTCAAAAATATCACAGCCAGGCTAAACTTTGGGTCAGTTACAAAAATAAATTATTTTAAAGAATTTATTGAGAACTGGAGTTTTCTTGCCTCCAAAGCTCCAATTCCTTAACAAGACACCTGGCTGTATTGAATTTTGCCCTCACAATGAAGGCCAAGGATTACCAATGGTTAAAATAGCATCTTAGCTAAAAGACTACTATACCACCAAAAATATTCTAAATGTATATATTAATTCATTTTGACCCATGATGCTCTCACTCTTGGTTAGAAGGACTCTGAAATCTGTTCTTCCCTAAACCTAGCCATGTTTCTACCAGAAGATGGTCCTTTAGAACTCATGCCATGAGGTTTTGCTTTAAATTTATGTAGCCATGCTGGATCTCCAAGATCAACCTATAGAAAATCCTGAGGTGAGTTGTTTACCAAAGGAAGTTCTTTTGAACAAGAGGGAACTTGGAGAATAGGATATTCAGTGGTCACTAAGTCAGAGACTCTAGAGTTCAATTGCCTTCCACTTAATACTAGTGTACAACTAAATGAATTAATAGCATTAACCAGGACTCTGACCTTGGGCAAAGGGAAGAAAATTAGCACATATACAGATTATATATATGCCTACCTCATTTTACAGGTATGATCATGCAGCTATATAGAAAGAAAGAGGGCTACTGACAACTGATGGGAGCCCCATCAGACATACGAAAGAAATATTTCACCTGTTACAAGCTGTTCAAATACCCAAGGAAGAAGTAGTAACCCACAGCTGAAGCTACCGATTAGGCCAAGATCACTTGGTAGAGTTGGAAGCTAATATTATTGCTATTCAAACAGTGGGGATGGTTCCCTTTCTGTGAGAAGATTCCAACATTCCTCTTTCCAGCTTCACTACTCACCCTCTGAGACAGGGAAGACAGAGTCACAGCTACATCTGAGATTATTATGGATGGTGTTTTTTTCCCTGAATTGGACCTGTGGCTGCTCCAGACCATCCAAGGGAAGGTTCTTAACCTGACCCACCAATTATACCATTTAGGGAGAGATAATTCTCCTTACTTGGTATAATAGACGACTTCATGTTGCTAGGGTGAACATCCAACCAAACACAATTTTATAGGAGGAAAGGATTTATTTCATATTTAAAGATCCAAGTGAAAGTTCCATCAATGGTGAGAGTATCTATCTCCCATTTATAAATCCAAACAGAGAGAAAACCACCAGCAGCTAGCAACTCCAGCAAGCAATAAGCACAAACCAGCGGCAAGCAGGGCCTCCAGAGCTCAGACTGCTCATATACCTTTGGGCTGGAATTCAGATCAACCTCTAGTAACACCTTAGGGATGGACTCCAGGATCTGTCCTCAGTGACATCTCCTCTAGCCAAGCAGCTAAAGGTCCAAGTTATAAGTTTAATTTTTAACATCTGGATTAATGGGAGACATACAATCAAATTACCATGGTTGGCTAAGTAGATATTCTGTGGAAAAAAGAATAACTAAATCTATGGCACAAATAACACAATCCTGTGAGGCAAATCCCCAAAACCTACATTTACTTCCACCATATACTCAGTGACAGGACCAATGCTCAGGAAAAGATTGAACATTATATTTCACCTGCATCCCAGGGGGTTATCATACCCATTTACACCTGGTATGGACTGACATCTTCACTGGATGGCCTTTTCCCTGTAAAACTGTAAAGGTATATGAAATATGCAATTTCTTTATAGAAGACATAATTCCTATATTCAGTCTTCCTAAAAACTTACAATCTAATAATAGGACAGCCTTTAAAGCAGAAGTCACTCAGGGGATCTCCGGTGCCCTGCATATTAAATTCAGTCTTCATTGAGCCTGGCATCCCCAATCTTCAGGTAGAAAAAGCTAATGATCTTCTTAAGAGACACTTAACTAATCTCAAACTACAAACTAGGTTCCTTGAAACAAACTAGTCCCATTAGCCCTATTATGCTTGAGAAATACCGCAGGGCCTTTAGGTCTAAAAACATTTGAGTCCCTTTATGGGTGAACCATTCTTTCAAAAGATTTCTGACATGACTTTGAGACTTCCCAACTTGTGTCTTATCTAAATGGTCTAGTCAAATTTTAACAAGAGCTGAAAACTGGGACATCAGAGCCAACCCCCAACTTTGCAATAAGGGCCCTACTTCCTATTGCTCTGGCAATGTAGTGCTCATCAAGTCTCTCAGGGAGGCACCCCCACTAGAACCCAATTTGGAAAGACCCTATACTGTGATTCTTTCAACCTATACTGGAGTCAAGGTGGCAGGACTTGATGCCTTGGTCCATCATACCCGTGTTAAGAAATGGTACTCCACTCCATCCCAGACCTCACTGGACGCTGACTCCCAATCACTGAAAAGATCTGATTGATATTCCTATGAACCTCAGGAAGACTTAAAGCTTTACAGGTGACAACTGGCTCAAACCTAAGATAAGTTTCAACCTTTGGTGTTCAAGATACTTAAAAATGAATAATCCTAGCTTTAAATCACTGGTATCATACATTGCCATAGCAATGGAAATTATCTTTTGAATCTTTACAATTTTACTTTTATGCTGTCTCAGTAAACTGAAGTCTTTCCATTTCTCATATGGCTATAGACCTTCCTTGACACTTCATATATGCACTTACTTGGTCTATTCTTTCCTCCTTCTTCTAACCATTATCATGATGATGGTATTGCTACCAGTAAAACCTTTTTTAAAAATTTATTTATTTATTTTTATTTTTTTTGTTGTTGTTGTTGGGAGATAGTAAAACCTTTTGAATTAATCTTTTTCAACCATTTGATTTTAGGAGTAACTCTCCAAAACACAGATACTCCCTCCTTGTCTATGCTTTCCCAATCATACTTATCTTGGGTTTCTCCCCAATAGCTATGGGCAAAGGCCTATACATTAGTAGAAAATTCAAACAGTACCTACTTTTCAAATTGTTGGATATGTCTCCATTGCAGTCAGGTTTGCATTGCTGGTAAAAATCGCCCAACCAAGAGCAGCTTGTGGGGAAAAAAAGGTTTATTTTGCCATACAGGCTCAAGGGGGAAGCTCCATGATGGCAGGGAAAATGACGACATGAGCAGGGGGTGGACATCACCCCCTGGCCAACATAAGGTGGATAATAGCAATAGGACAATGTGCCAAACACTAGCAAGGGGGAGCTGGCTATATCACCCAAGAGCCTGCCCCCAACAATAAACTGCCTCCAGGAGGTGTTAATTCCCAAATCTCCACCAGCTGGGAAACTAGCATTCAGAACACCTAAGTTTATGGGGGACACCTGAATCAAGCCACCACATTCTGCCCCTGGCCCCCCCAAATTAATAACCATATGTGATATAAAATGTTTTACATTCATAAAACTTTAAAAGTCCCCATAGTTTTTATCAATTCCAATGATATTCATGCATCCCCATAATCTAAGGTCTTTTAGCTGAGCCATGATGCCAATCCCCCCCAAAAAAATCCATAATGGCACAGAGCCATATCTATACAGCCTAGGGATGGTTTTAACTCTATGGGACCTTAGTATACCTATGGCTGCCTACCACTTGGATTATACTATGTACCATCATATTTTCAAATCCCAGTGACCAATGGGCCTCAGCTGATCAACCCTTACCTATTCCCTTGATGAATATCACCCAACATACCCTGGATATGGAACTGATTCCAAAGTTTTTTGTGGGACTGGGGACAAATAATGGGCTGAGCCCAGGAGTTGCTAGGATAACTACCTCTTTCTCCTTTTTCCACCAGCTGTTGCAAAATTTTGCAGATTAGCTAGACAAAATAGCCATTACCCCAACCTTCCTCCAAGATCAAATAGATTCCCTATCTTGCATGGTCTTATAAAAATCAAAGAAGCTTAGATAAATTTGCTGGCCAGGATGGGGTCTACCTTGCTCTAGAAAAGGAATATTGCTTCTTGCACAATAAATTAGTATTGGTCAGAGATGCAGATACCTGTTTCCATGTGTAAGCCTCTGATATCAGGACAAAAAGCTTCCAACCCATAGCTCTCATGGTCAGACTGGCTCCCTCAACAGGAACCCCTTCTGGGAACCCTTACTAACCAGATTTCTCTTATTATTTATCCTTTGCATAATCAATCTACTCACCCATTTAATCTCCATTGGCTTAGAGGCCATGAATCTCCAGATGACTGTGCACATGGAGCCATGTATGATGCCTACTTCCCACTTCTACCAAGGACATCTAGAAAATCACCATGGGTCTGCTTAGGATTCTGCCCCAAATCCAACTTTGCCCCTGTCCAGAACTAAATCAGCCAGAATGGTTGTTGCTCCCATTCCCAATCAAAGTTCAGCCACAATATAAGTGGGATAAATAGAGGGTGAGAGAAAAGGTATAGGTAATCAGGGATAGTGGGAGCAGAAGTTCAACCAAAATTAAAAAGTCCTCAACACAAAATATATGTGGTTGTTTGCTTTAGTTGCTTCTCTAACACAAAGGTTTTGGTTACTTCTGCAGAACTATATTAGGCCAGGTGAGTAGCTGGCATGAGGTAAGACTTATGTGCTTGTGGGGATGGGGCAGCTCTGAGTGTTGACCACAAAAGTTCCAGCCTCAAGGTGGGCTTACGGCACACTTATCCTCCCCCCAAGTCTATACTGATTGATGTGTTTGTAGAATAAACTGAAATAATGCTAATTTCTTGCCTGGGTGGTCAAAGGACCATCTATTCCATGCCCCCAACCTTGGGCAGCACAGTTACTGTCAGGATATTGCTCACATATGGGGATTTCAAACTGCCCTAAGACCAGGAAACTGCCTATGTCCCAGTAGGAGATGATGGGATTTGGGCCTATCTCATTGACAGTTGCAATATAGGCCCTAGTGCATCTCTAAGATTCTACAGGACACAATGGCTATGAAACTTGGGCATGACCCAGCTTAGTGTCAGGAGAGGTGATCAAGGGTATTCTGCCCTAAATACAACCCCATCTTTGTCAGCATAGAGAAGTATAAACCCAGTTCCTGGGTTAGGACAGAGGAATAACCACAGAACCATGGCCTGGAACTAGGCATGTGGCTGGTGAAAGGTGATATTTCATAGATAATAAGACAATTCATCTCCATGAATTCCTGTAGTTAGAGCCTCTGAAACACATCCCATTCCAGAAGAAGCGACAATGCCCAAGTATATTGATTTTGTTTTATTTTGGCTGCCATCACTTGTGCCTGGATACAGTAGTCTGTGGCCAGGACAGAAAGCTGACAAACAGTAGAGATAAACTGCATGCTATATCTAATAGAACAAAGAGATATTTATAGAATATTTCCTCTAATTGCTTCTGAACGTGGTTTTGTCATCAGTATTAATGTTTTCACCCAACAGGCAATGTTTGAGGAGACAAATGCATTTAACCTGATGTAAACATTATGTGTGTATAATATTATAAAAATGTATAATGCATAACATGCATAATTATTTTGTGTACACTGAGAGAAAATTACATCAATTTATAATAACCTACTTTTTTAAGGCAGAGTGTCATGTTGCCCTGGTTAACCTCACATTCACTATGGAACCTAAGATAGCCTCAAATTCTTGATTTTCTTGCTTCTGTTTTTATGTATTAGTTCAAAAACTAAACACTAAAATAAACAACAGACATTCCCCTAGTGTTTTCCTCAGGAATGGTAATGCCCTAATATGGCTTTCACTGTTGCAAGCACATAAAATTTAATTGGAAAAGGTAGTAAATATATCCTTTGGGGTCCAAAGTATTGCCTGTTAAAATGAGTAACAGAGTTCAAATACAACACAAGACATACTGTATGATTCCATGCATATAAAGTTCAAGAATGAGCAAAGTACCCTATAATACCAAAAGGAAGATAAATAATTATCTGAGTGGTAGAGACTATGATGAGTGGGAAAGTAAATGAGGAAATTTTCTAGGATAGCAGCAGTTTCTATAGTCTCACATCTCATGTGCATTAATGCAAAATTCAATCATCTACATATTGTCAATTTAAAAATTTTATTATGTATAAGTTATTCCTAAATAAATATCTTAAAATGTATACATTAAAAGTAAACAAGATGTATGCCAAAAACATTACCATTAAACATTGTCTAAGAGCTCCCAGCAAATGCAGGAAGCTATGGGGGAGAAATAGGGTGTTTTAATATTGCGGAAAGATAAATAATACTTGCAATGATGTGATATTACATGTAGGGAATCTGAGAACAATTAATGAGTATATATAATATGAAAGCAATACAAAATAACTATCTATAAATTGTTACCATGTGATTCTTGTGAAGAATTTTTTATTGTCTTTTCACTTCAAACTGGCTGTAGTATAAAAATGCCCTAATGTGTCTTCTGATTGCAGTGGAAATACTGGCCTTTTCCTACAACAAGCTGCTTTTGTTCGGGTGCTTTGTGCCAACAATGAGAAAGTAACAACAAAAAATTCATACTAAAAAGTGGTACTGATGCTAGAAATTTGACAGTGGCCTTCAGCATTTTGGACCTGATTTGTGTAAGGATTTGAAACCTTGGCCTAAGAGATGTCTCATTGTGCTATAAGCAGAGTCTTGATGGGCTATTATGGTCATATTACCAAGACCTAAATATAGAAAGAACTACAGATTGTGTAGGCTTGATTTATGAGGGGAAGAGAAAGCTTTGTCTAGACTGAGCTAAATATAGTGGTTGTGAGAGGCCAGCTATACTCTTCCTGTATACTGAGAACTTGTAAGGGTTGCATTGCACAGAAAAAAACTTGAGTGAGCAGAAGGATATTACACAGAAAGAAATGAAAATCTTATCCTGGAGATAGTACCCATTCAACTTTAATTGTTTGAGAAATTACAACCATTGTGATTGGGTCAGCTGTTCTGCATTCAACAAAAAGAATGTTGACTCTTTTGTAAGTAGGCAGCCTGAATGCTGAAAAAGTGTCCTGCTCTTAAGGTTAGCTTTATTCCTTATTGAATTCACAAGTTTGATATCCCAACTGGTACCATGGAGTATAACAAATGCAGGAAAGAGAGGGTCATAACATGGTTTTGTGTTTTGGAAATGGGCCTGGACAATGTGAAAGTAAACTTTTTGAGTCCTAGTGTGGAGGCCCAATGAAGCCATGAGGATGCACCATGGGTTGTAGTGGAGACCCAATGGAGATGCCAGAACTATGGGATGGCCACAAAACCGAGCTGCTGGATTGGGATGAAGTTTTCCCAGCAGTAGGGATGGCATTAGAACTCCAGATATGTCACCCCTGGTTAGAGATATCAGATTTGGAACTATGGAGCTTGATTATTTTCTGTTTGTTTTAGATCCTTCCTTGCAATGCCATCTTTTGTAGTATGAATGTTTATTCTGTGCCATTATTTTCTTTTGGTTTCACACCTCACAGTTAACAGATCTTGGACTATGGGGATGTTTGAACAATATTGGAATTAATAAAAACTATGAAATTATTAAAATTGGACTGAATGTACTGCATTTTGCATCATGGATGGTTATTAGTTTTATACTCGCTAAGAACAGAATATGGTGGTTTTAATTAAGTGCCCCCTATAAACTCATGTGTTTTGAATGCTAGGTTCCCAGATGGTGGTTATCTGGGAATTAGAGCCTTGATGGAGGAAGGCTCCAGCACATGCACCATTTTGTACATCTAACTTTACGTGGGTACTGGGGAATTGAATCTAGGGAATCAAGCTTTGTGAAAAGTACCTTTAAACACTATTCCATCTCCCCAGCCCATCATAAGTATTTTACATGGCTACTAAGTACTAAGTACAAATTAGATTGATGACATATCTTACTTTAAGAAACTTTCTTATTTATAATTTACTAAATGTTTTCCATTAAGATTTGTATCTTTATTTTAATTAGACTTTTATTGGAAATAATTAGGAGCCTATAATTAAACAAAAGACTGATAAAAGGAATATTTTCAAAAGGTTACAAGTTTGGTTTGAGATATGGCATAACAGTTAAGGTTCTTGCCTGCAAAACCTAAAGACCTAAATTCAATTCTCCACTACCAACATAAAACTGGATGCACAAGGTAGCACACACATCTAGCGTCCATTTGTAGCAGCTAGAAGCCATGACATGACCATTCGCACTATCTGCCTTTTTCCTCTCTCAAATAAATAAATAAATAAAATATAAAAAAATATTTCTTAAAAATTGTTACAATGAAAGTTATTAAGTTTGAATGACAAAATAGGTAGATACTTCAAAGACCAAGGGAAATGAAGTATTTCTACATAAAAGATAAATATTACCAGAATTGTTATAGCTATAATAGTTAAGGATATATCCCATGTTTGGGGGGCATTTAACATTTCATTATTACTCTAGAATTTATACACACACACACACATACACACATGTGTGTGTGTATGTATAAATTATATTTGAGCTCTTTCTTAACATGGATAATGTTGGAAAGTATAGTTGCTGTGGCCTTAAGTTTCCTCCACAGCATTTATATCATTATACACTTTTTGCATGTGTGTGTGATGTGTGTATGGTTTGGAACTTTGTGGTGTATGTATAAGCATGTGTGTATGTACAAATGTGTGTGCCCCATGAACATGTGTACAGAAGCCAGAGTAAATCATCAAGAACCCTACATTGCTCATCCATGTATTTACTTGAGACCTAGTCTCTCACTGGGCCTGGAGCTGCCATTTTTTGTATGTTCTCCCTATAGGACTGGGATAAAGCTCAGCTATTTACATGAGTGCAGGGGAATTAAATTTAGGGAGAATCAGGCTCTCCCAGGCTCTCACGTGCATCCAAAAATGCTCTTACCTACTAATCTATTTCTCTAGCCCTGACAATATTTTGACAGTTTTTATTTGACATAGATGATGTTTATAGAATAGTGCTAGAAATAGAGACTGCTACATCATAAGAGAAATAGTATAAAATATAATGTACAAAATAAATTTGGAATTACAGGTTGAATGAAACAACATGATACTGGCTTCCCCCAAGCCCCCTTTTCAATGAAAACTTCTGAAGAATCCTTAGTTTCCCCTAAAATACAGCTTGAGAATAGTGTGGTGGTTTAAGTGTATGACCCAATACACTCATGCTTTTTGTTGTTGTTGTTTTTCAAGGTACGGTGTCACTCTAGCTCAGGCTAACCTGGAATTCAGTCTGTAGTCTCAGGGTGGCCTCAAATTCATAGTGGTCCTCCTGCCTCTGCCTCTGCCTCCCGAGTGCTAGGATTAAAGGCGTAAGCCACCATGCCCAGCTAACACACTCACACATTTTTATTAACACTAAACTTCCTAATTAATTCCCCAGAAGGTAGATCTCTGGTGCAGGGGTTGTGTCATTGGGGATGGATCTTTAGTACAGCCTTTCTAGGTGTATAGAAAGCATTTTGGAGCTCTGGCTGTTTCATATTTGCTGGCTGTTTGGTAGTACCTCTCTATACGAATTTATGACAGTGAGCTATCTTCTTTTTGCCATTGATAGTGTTTTCCCTGGAATCTATAAGCCTGAAGTAGGCTATTTCCTCCCATAAACTGTTTCTGGTCCAATGCTTGTCCAGCAGTGAAAAGGTAACTGCAACAAATTGATGCTGGGCTCCTTTTGAGTTTGACCCTTCCATGTTTCAACTCTGACTATCCAACAAATAAATATAAATTAAGTGCTCCATAATGGTGTGAGAATTTAATCTGAAGTCAAAACTTCTCATTTTACTTTTGAGACCAAAGTTTAGACAATTTTAGATAGTGAGTGTTCACAAAAGTTGATCAGAGGATGAACAATATCAAATTCATTGTGAATACATTATATGATGTTTTTGGCTCATAACATGGTAAATACATACTGCTGAAGGTCATTGTGGGATTATAAATCCTCCCCATTAAAAATATTTGCTTATTTCTTTATTTGAGAGAGACAAAGAGGCTGATAGAGAGAAAGACAATTGGTACACCAGGGTTCTCGCCACTGCAAACAAACTCCAGATGCATGTGCATCTGGCTTACATGGGCACTGGAAACCAAACCTGGGTTTTGTAAGCAAACACGTCAACTGCTAAGCCATCTCTCTAGCCCAGATATCTCCATTTTTTGTCCTACACTTTAGTAATTATACTCCATTGTAAAAATTTTTCATATTTGGTACCTGGTACAACTTTATGAATTTGAATTCTTAAAGTAATTAGGAAACAATTATAATGTATAAAAAACAACAGTGCTTGGGCTGGAGAGATGGCTTAGCGGTTAAGCGCTCGCCTGTGAAGCCTATGGACCCTGGTTCGAGGCTCGGTTCCCCAGGTCCCACGTTAGCCAGATGCACAAGGGGGCGCACGCGTCTGGAGTTCGTTTGCAGAGGCTGGAAGCCCTGGCGCGCCCATTCTCTCTCTCCCCCTCTATCTGTCTTTCTCTCTGTGTCTGTCACGCTCAAATAAATAAATTAAAAAAAAAAAAACAGTGCCTACACAGAACTATCTTGAAGATATTTCAAGTAACAATCAAAATGTTTTGAAAATAAAAGCAAAAGTGTACTTTCATGTGTTTACTAAATAGAAGAAAATAAAATCTCCCACTATCTCATGGCAGGCATAAGTACATTTTACTACATTCTTTTATGTACTAAGAAAACTACTATGTACATGAATTTAAACTAATAATCATGACAGATTTCTAAGATAGCCTCAGAATCATGGATTTTCATCTATAATCATAAGTGTATCTTCTGGTTTGGCGGGGGGGGGGGGTAACATGATGTCATTATATAACTCAGACTGCCCTTGAAATTAGTACATATTCATGTTAGACTTAAATACAAGACCCTCCTGCCTGTACATGTAAGGTGGTAGGATTATTGTTGTGTGCCCTGTAGATTTTCAATTTAATTATTTTTCTGTCTCTGTGGATAGATAAATATAAATCATGTATGATCTGTACCTTTAGGGATACTAATCCTTACAAATGGCAAATATTCACATCCCAACAACCTGGGAACTTAGCCCATAGCATGTATGGGGGGAGAGTTTGCATCAGTTAAGGTTCAGTGAAAGTCAAAGAAATACTGTGGATGAGATATAGGTTTAATAAGACATTTATACTAGAGTTTGGAACTGACTTACTTGTGGGAGCTGACTAAGGGCTCCTTCATATGATTCTTCTCTGTGATTCAAATGCAAAAATCTGAAGTTGTCAGGGCAGTCAGGAAGAAGAGATGGATATAAATTGTTGGAAGCAAGAATAAATGAAAATTATCTGGATAAGTAAGGACACACTAGAACTGATACTTATCTCTCACTGTCTCCATACCTCCAGATCACTGTGGGATTACATAAGCACCCTGCAGAAGCAGGCACTCTTTTCCATATAGCAAATGAGGTTAATAGAAGATATGAAGGGAACTGGAGTAATTGGGTGATATCTGACACAATCAAAGCTGAGCCAACCAATGAACAAAAAGGGACATGAACATCATGCAGTAGCACCTGCTTACTTTGTCCTCCCTGAGAACAAAAAAGAAGTCATTACCTAATTCTAAATCTTTTTGACCAAATGCCTGCTATAGCACAATCTCAGGTGACCATAGGGAATCCTGAGAAATTATTGATTGGCTAACTTTGAGAGAGAATAATGCACCCCCACGGAGTGACCAATTTACCACAAGCACCTAGAGAAGAAACTACCTAATTAATCTGCTGTTGCCACTCTTCTGCCACTTGCAATCTCTAGTGTGGTTGTATCCCAATGTTTTATTTGGTTATTACACATCCCCAACCCAGTTTCACAGGGTGCCCAAAATCTGGGATCCTATTTAATAACCCTGTTCCCTCATGTTCTGTTTCAAACCAAAGTGCACAACTCAGACTTCCTTGGTTCTAAAGAGGAGTTTCCTATGGAGCTCCTTAAGGTTATTTCTTTTATTAATATTATTATTAATTACAGACATATTAAGTATTGATATGTCATGTGTTGGTACCATCCTTTCCCTCGTCTCTGCCTCCATTTCACTGGGGGCCCTCTTCAGAGGGGGGTTCAGGTTTTCCCCATGAGATTGTGGTTTATGTGTTGTGGGAGCAGCAGTTATTGGGAGGAGACCATACCTCTAAGCATGATGTCCCAACTATGACTCTATCAATATTTCTGCCCTCTCTTCTGCAAAATTTCCTAAGCCATGTTGGGTGTCTTTTATGTCTACTTCAGTGATGAACTCTTAGGAGCCTCTGAATCTCTGCTTTGATAGGTGTTGAATGTCCTCAGTATCTGTCTCCTTGTTATTTCTTGATAAGCAGATATGGAGTGTCTTTCTCAGGCTTTTAGATACTAGACACTTCTCCCTAGCACTGAATCTCAGTAAACAGGAACTTTGTTCAGAGAATCTTCCACTCAAAATCTAATCTCATCATGAAACTTCCTGTACTTATTCCTATAGGAGGGAGTATTATGATCTTTTCAGAAAATATGATCAAGGTTCATTCACTGTCAGGTCTCAGTATGATTCATGACACCCGTTTTTATAAAAAAAAATATGAAAGATAAAGAGACACAGAATGGGCATGTCAGTACCTCTTGCTGCTGAAAATGAATGCCAGATGCATGTGCCACTTTGTGTATGTGGCTTTACGTAGGTATTGGGGAATCAAATCTAGGCCACCATGTTATGAAAATAAGTGCCTTTAACTTCTGAGGCATCTCTCCACTCTGCACCCTTCTTTATTAGAAGAAGAAGGATGAAATAGGTCATGGGTATTTGGGGAAAGGTGATTTTCTACATTTTAATAAATAAATAACATATATGAAAGAAAGTAGTAGCAAAGAGCTCAGTCCACACCTCAAATTTGCACTAAGCAGACTAAACATAATTTTAAAGCAACTTAATCTCTTCTAAGCCACTGCAGAGAATTTCTTGTACTGCATAAATATCTACTACATTTTCTAATAGTTTTAGAGCACACTATTTTACATAAGTATAAGTACCGCTTATTGAAATGTTGTTATTAAGTTAATTCAAATGTATTAGTCAACTATGAGTAATTCTTACATTCTTGACTGCCAACTTCTAGATGGTTATCCCAGGAAAACATCCTGGAAGTTAACATTGTGGCATTGTTTTGACCATGACACTTGAAGAAAATTTAAGTGTAGTGTAAGAAGTACTATGATCAAGTTTAATTCTTTCCAGGCTTAATGTGTTGAAATCATTCCACAGAACTAAAATGAATTCAGAAAATATCAATAAAACAAGTTATTTATTCTAGGTGGTGAATTATCTCATGAGAATATATATTTCCTGCTCTTCTTTTCTCTGAAAAAAAGCAAAGGGAGTTGCACAAAATCAGGCTTTGTTTTATTTAACTTTATTTCTAAAGCACAAATACATCTTTGAAATTTCTGTGTCAACTGAAGACTTTAACATTCAGAATTAAATGTACTGAGTATTTAAAAATGACAGTGTGAAATATATCAAATAAAAAAAATAATATTCACTAATAGTACAGAAGACTAAAAATTGCAAGTCTGAAATTTTTATGTCAACTGAAAAAATATACTCAGAAGCTGAAATTCTGAAGTTTTTACTTTAACAAATGCTTAACATTCAGAATTAAAGTTACCAAAGACATAAAAGTTGACAATTTTTAGTAAGAGAAATGAGTACATATCAAAATTTTCTATTTTTAACCAGAAAACGGAAGCTCTTGATGTTAAGAAAAAGAGAACAAAGGACAATGGTTATATTTTACCCCTAATTCCTATCAGGATAAGGAGTAAAGAGAGTAAAAAAAAAAAGTGAGCAGCAATTAATAAGCAGTGGAAAGAGTGTATAAAGCAACTAGATGCAAGAGATGAATTTTTCTTAACTTTCAGAAAACAGAAGACAAAAGAAAAAAAACTGATCAAGCTGAATTTTAAAGTAGTGTACTGAAGGGGTACTCAGCTTTAAGAGGTACTGGGCATTCAGGATGGGGGTAATTCTACTCTCTCTTGGCTATCCTCCTCTTCACTGTAGGTGACATCTGCCCCTGCACTGCTGGCACCAAGTCTAGGAGCAGTCCTATGCCTCCTAAAATGACTTTCTGTAAATTGACTTGTAAGGAAGAAGAGCATGTTGTTGTCAAAGAGGGAAGCTTGCTGAAAGCTAAGGTCATCTTGTTTCTGCCTGTTCAACATAACTACATCCTTTATTCCACGAAGCTCAGTGGGAGCTCCAGCTGTGGGGGCCCAGACCTTGACTTCCTCATCTAGGCCACAGCTTGCCATCACAGGCAGGTTAGGATGGGGATCAATAGAGGTTACAGAACCTCTCTCATCTGCCTCCAATAACTGAACAATCTGGCAAGATGATTTGTCCCAAAAAAAAATGTGCCCACAGTCACTACCACTCACCACAAATTCACTTCTGGGGCCATAAAAATTGACACTCTTTACTGTGGCATTATTTTTGTGTCCCTTGTATCTCTTCTGATACTGAGCTCCATCATAATCAGCAGAGATGAAGAGGAAGATATCATCATCATTATAGCTGGCTAGGAGCTCAGTGCCATCATGACTATATGTAAGGCCTGTGACATATGGTGGAGAATTGGTTTCAGCCAGGTGATGAGGACAGAACTTCTTGAGTACTCCATTGTTCTCTTTCTGGTCAATTTTCCTCTGGTCATAAATCCTTACAAACTGATCCTGTCCACCCACTCCAAATTGATAGATATTAGCAGGATTGGTACAGATTGCATATAGTCCCACTTTCTTCTCATTCTCTTTTGTCACAACCACTTTTGAAGCTGGTGGACTTTGCCGGAGGTCAATTTTGAACACAACACCATCTTCACCACAAGAGAGGAACTTGAAAGGGGAGTCGGGCTCCAGAGCCAACTTATGAGCTGCTCCCCTGTGCCTCACCAAACACTTGGTGATCTTGGTGGATGGCATAGCAGAGAGGTATGCTACCCGGACGCGCCCATCAAGACCAGATGTAGCCAGCATGGAATCATCACAATTAGGAAGGAACTGAGCCTGCAGGACATTATTTTGGTGGCCACTGTAAAAGTTCAGTACTGGACGCTGGTGTACCCAGTCCCAAACAATCACATGCAGGTTATCACTTCCACTGGCCAGCCTGGTACCACGCTGGTTAAAGTGCACTGTATTGACACATGCGGCATGGCCTGCTAGACCATACTGTAGGCAGAAGCGCTGGACAAAGACTCTTGCACCACAGGCATCACGCACAAAGTGGGCACTTGACCCCAGCTGCCTGTCCCGCAGCCTGGAAAGAACTTGCCAGCGAGGTCTCGGGAGAGCACTTGTCTCTAAGGACAGCCACTGGTCTAGAGAAGCATTTTCATAAAAGTGACTCTGCTCACCTCTGGCCCTCCTGGGCTGAGAACATCCCTCAGGCTCTTCCTGGGTCTCACTATTGTTCTCCACCACCTCCAATGGAAATGGGTACTGTCTCAGCATGTGCTCCAGCAGGGTTTCTGTATGCCTATCAAATATTTCAGCGTCCTCCAAGCCAAAAAGACTGACTCCACCACCATTGTCATCACGATCACCACCTGTAAGATTGTCACCATTACTATCATCTTCACCATCCTCATAGCCATCACCATCACTACCATCACCATGGCCATTTCCATCACCACCACCACTACCATGGCCATTGCATTGCCATCACTAGCACCACCACCACTATGGCCAGCACTATCACCACTGCCGCCATCATCATGAACGCCATCACAGCCGACAGCAGTGGCACCAGAATTGCCCGGGCCCTTACCTTGACTGACTGTGCTGTCTCTTATAGGGGCACTGCCATGTCCGTCACCAGCCCCAGCTGAACTCAGACCCATTACTGAGTAGTTAAGTGGGCTGCCGTGGGATGAGGACATCTGTCCCTCCGCCTGGGCGCCATCCTTCTCCTCCTCCTCCTCTTCAGCGCAGCTTTGGTGCTCGAGGTGTGGCACGGCCTTCTCCTCTTTCCCCTTCCCACTGCTGCTGCTCGGTTGGTCTTGGTCCGACATTTCCAAGGATGGAGAAGGTCACAGAAGCAACTTGCGGAAAACAGCAGACTCTGGAATTTCAGGGAAGGAAGCAGACCCATCCTAAATGAAGACCACAGGTTATAGGAGAAGATTTCAGGGGCGAAGAAAACTGGTGGCAGGGGAAGCGGCATAGGCCAAAATGGCAGCTTCCAGAGCACTTGAGCTGAGGTATGTAAATGAAGTATGGAAGCTCATGAGGTTCAGAAAGAATATTATTTCATATCTTGCGATATCCAGGAACTGCTTATTTTTTGTAGGCCCTGAATTTGGCCTCCATACCCATGCAACTTTTATATGTTTATTTGAAGATGGAAACTTGCTACACTCATGAATAATTGTGTTATTAAACCTCTCAGTATTTTAAAGTAAATTTGCCGTATGAAATGATGGTATAGGAAAGAGCAGAAACATATTCACTTAGAAACCCACAGCGCCTGACAAGAAATACCTTTCTTTAAAATCAATTAACACTTTCTGACAGGGGAGATTGCTCAATGGTTAAAAGCACTTGCTTTCAAAGCATGTTGACCTTACTTCAGTTCCCTAATGTGTTGACCTTACTTCAATTCCCTAATACCTATGTAAATTCAGATGCACCAAGTGCCCCATCCATCAGGAGTTCTTTTGTAGCAGCAAAGTGGCCCTGGTATGTCCTCACAACACACGTTAACATATACACACACTCTCTCTTTCTCTCTTTCTCAAATAAGGAAATAAATAAATATTTTCAAAAACATGTAAGTTTAAAAAACGATTTGACACTTTTGACAATTTCACACATGTGCATGACATATCTTTATTATAGTTACCCCTTGTTTCCCTCTCTAATCACTTTTACCCTTTTCATTCCTGCTGAATCCTTTTCTCCAACCAGTCTACCTCCTACTTTCATATGTCCCCTATCTCTCTCCCCCCCCCCCGTCAGTCCCACTGAGTTTAATTAGGGTTGCTCACACAGCATGGATGGGACATTATTTATTATTTATTGGATCATGGAGAACTTCCCAGTAGCTAAAACATTGAATAAAATGAGACTTACTCTCCAACAACCATGAGTTTCCAGTAGTTCTTCAGGGAGGAATGGGGTTTCCCTAGACCTGTACCCATCCATGATTTTAAACAATTCGAACAGTTTGAGGGAAAGCTTGAGAAATTTAATCTGATAAAATTTGTGTAAAGTTAATAGTAGGATGCCGGGCTGGAGAGATTGCTTAGTGGTTAAGGCATTTGCCTGTAAAGGCAACGGATCCCGGTTTGATTCTCCAGGACCTACATAAGCCAGATGCATAAGGTAGCACATGCATCTGGAGTTCATTTGCAGTGGCTGAAGGCCCTGGCACACCCATTCTCTCTCACTCACTCTGCCTCTTTCTCTCAAATAAATAAATAAAATTTCAAAAAAAAAAGACTATGCATTCATTTTTAGAGTTAATTCAATTTAAGATACTTAGAGAATATCAACCTAATTTCATAAAAAATATAATTGAAATATTACAGAATACTGAAAATGTTCCTAGTTCTCTCAGCAGATGCCAAATTATTTTTCAGAGGCTTTTAGGAAAAGTATACAGCTGTATAGAGACAGTTAATTGTCAATGGTGTGTTAACTTCTATAAATGGATTCTCTTTTAGGTGATGCAGCATATTTCTTAAGGGCTACAGTAAATAGTTGGTTAAGAATAATGATAGGGGCTGGAGAAATGTCTTAGCAGTTAAGGGACTTGCCTGCAAAGCCAAAGGACCCAGGTTTGAGTCTGCAGAACCCATGTAAGCCATATGCACAAGGTTATACAGGAGTCTGGAGTTGTCTGGAACACCTATTTTCTCTCTCTCTGTCTGCTTCTTCCTCTCTCTCAAATAAATTAATTAAAAATAAATAAATAAAATATTTTAAATAAAAAAGGAATAATGATAGGAAAATAATAAACCCTTAAAGTAGTTACAAGAGAAACAAAGAGTTGATTGAATATAGAAACATAAGGTCTGCTTAAGAGAGATTATAGCCAGAGTCTAATAATAATTGTACAGGTCTTTTGTAGGTCATGGTAGCTGCTATGGGGTCATTATTGCAATGGCGACTTCAAGTCTAGAAGACATCATTCAAAAGTACTCCTCGCCATCCTTTGGCTCTGATATTGTTTGATGAGCACAATATATCCATTTAGTCAAACAAGAGTAGTAGCTTCTTCCTTAGGGCCTATCACCTTCCTAGACACAGACTTTTGATTAAACACTGTTGCATTTACCTTCTCATGCTAGGAAAATCCAACCAATCAAAAACAACTAATGGGAGGAAAAGTTTATGTTTTGACATATATCCTTTAGGGAAAGCTTCATGGTGGTAGGAGAAATATGGTAGAGAAGAAGCTAGACATCACAACAGCAGGTAGAAAACAGCAACATGAAAGTGAGCTGAACTAACACTGTAAATCTGGGAGCTAATGAACCTCAAGGTCCATCCCCAGTAACACATGTCATCCAGCAAGGCTCCACCTCCCAAATTTCCATCAGTTGGGCACTAAGCATTCAAAGCACACAAGTTTATGGGGAACATCTAATAAAAACCACCACATTCCATTCCAGATCCCCATAATATCAGGGCCATCTAAGGATGTAAAATGCATTCATTTAAATTTTAAAGGTCCACATAGTTTTTATCAATCCCAACACTGTTAAAATTACAAAGTCTAAGAACTCATGTGTGAGACTCAAGATAGCCCTTTAACTGTAAGCCTATAAAATAATGACTCAAGTTAGCTACATATAATGACACAGAATAAAGTCACACTTCAAAAGATGACATAGCAAGAGAAGATTAAACCAATACAGGATCTAAAACAAGCAGGACAAATATCAAATCCTATAGCTCCAAGTCCAAGAACTGTGACCAGTAACAAAGTCTCTAGGGTTCTGCTTCCATCCCTCCAGCTAAGATGCCCACAGATTGGGAACAACTCCATCCTGAGTCAGCAGCTTTCTTTGGCAGCTATCCCACAGTACTGAC